>NC_058030.1:16852043-17152043 GCF_019176455.1 Solea senegalensis
TTGCTGCAATTGTTTGTTATGCAAGACAGGTCTTTTCAGCAGAGAGTGTGTGTGTGTGTGGGGGTTGGAGAGGCAGAGGGAGAAGAAAGAGAAACACAAATGAACTTCGGGTGACAACACGACACGAGCGGATGAGCAGGGGAGTAGCTGTAGGCTTAAAACTAGTCACTTCCTGTCACTCCTGTTTAACCGAACAAGTGTATTGTACAATATGAGGGAGGGTAACTCTCCTACATGTTCGCGTAAAAATCAAAACATGGGTGCTGACTTGGCAGATACAGCATTCTGGGGGCTGACGGCTGTCTCAATAGACCAAGTCGGTCAGTCCTGTCCCACTTTACTCCTCCAACTCTCCCTCCATTCCTCTTGATTCTCCTCCGTCCCTGACGCATACCGTGTAACAACCTCCTCTCCATTCCATCTCTAAAGCTCCTGGATAGTTGGAGCACAGGTGCAGGACTGCAGGGCTGCAGCCCACAGGCCCTGGATGCTGAAACAGGAGAGGCAAGCCGGCGCACATGCAGAATTACAACGCCTCCATTTCTCACACTGACATAATCCCCATGTTTTATTTGTCCCCTTGTAATTCTTTTTATATCTTGGGCTTATGTTCTTTGGCATCCACTCAATCCCAGCCTCGGGACACAAGGCTCTACCCGGCCCATATGTGTGCCTTGCTCCAGTTAATGCATATTAGTTCCTTTGTAGCTGTGACTAAACTGGCCCGTCTCAGCGGAGAGATGTGTCGGCTTTGACTGACAGGCCATGTCTGGATCCTGTGCTTTGAGTCTCACGCCGACTTGTCAAACACAGACTCTGTCAAAGCATCCCTCACTCTGCTGTCAAGCACAGGAGCCTGAGAGGGCTGCGGAGGGTTCACGGCGCTGACCACACGTCTCTCAGCCGCCTAAGACTCTGCAAGTGTGTGCGTCCGTGTGGTAGAGACTGAATATTATCTCGCACTCCGCTGTTCCACCATGTTACTTTCAACAAAATGAAATCTCTGAAGCATGTTCCTGGCATGTCTCTTCTTATCCTCCATAGAGAAAATCTTAGGGGGGAAAAGTGGGTAAAACATTTTTCATGCTTGCATTTTTGGCAAGATTGCCTTGGAGAAAAGAAGTAGGGAGGGATTGGGGGGTGTATGCCCTGATCAGATCAGTCACTAAAATTACATTGGGAACGCTTTTCAAAAAACAGCTTCATATTAGGACTTCAGCACAGTGTTGATGTATGTTGTCGGTAGAGAAAATCTGTTAAGTCTGTGCCATGTGATGCCAACAGTCTTAAATATTGTTTTCACAACTGTGCAAGCTAATTACCTTTAATTTTTCATCTGTGCTCCGAGGGTTGTAAGAGACTGTGATTAGTGATTCATTACTTCTCATTACCTGGCCTGTCAAACTGTTTCCTTTACTTATTCAGGCTGATTAGCTGTACATGGCCCGCCTCTCGCTGAGAGACTGAGAAAGAGACCTCAGACGCGATCCGCAGATAAGGAACTGTAAATACTAATGATGATGGGACGGATAACGATGAGAGGACGGGCACAAAAAGGCAAAGTGTAGCGTAAACAGAAGATTAAGAGGCGGTATTTTCAAAAATGTGGACTCTTCAACTATAAATAATAAGTCAGTGTGTATAAACTACATACTAATATTATTTCATTGTCTACTGCTTCATCCTCCACATGAGGGTCAGAGGTCGCTGGAGTCAATCCCAGCTGACACGGCTTGAAAGGCGAGGTACAACACACAGAGACGAACAAGCATTAACTCTCACATTCACACCTATGGCCCTTGTTCGGACCGGGGTCTTTTTGCTGCAAGGCAACAGTGCGAGCCACTACCCCGCCATGTGACCCATTATCATTTCACTTATGCTTAATTAAAAAGAACATCATTCCGATCTGAGGTCGTAGGATAAACGGCAAGCTAACAGCAGAGACGACGTGTCTGCTTTTTCTCCAGAGAAGGGTTATTTATAGGTGTCTGAAAATGAGGATTGATTTACTGCAGGTAAACAGGACGTCATTCACAGCAAAAAGGTCAAGGTGAGCCACAGCTTAGGTGGATAAAATACAGGAGATTGGCTCCTCTGTATTTCACTTCTCTGTCAAGCCAATCAGGCCCGTGGAGACATGACAGAACTTGCTAACACGGGGGCTGCACTTTTACGATTATACCAGTCCACAAAACGGGGCCGTTCGCTCGAAAGATGAGTGCTAACAAAAGCAGCAAAAAGTGCTTGTATGACACTGACAACAGTGCGAGACGTTAACTAAAACATTCATCACCATTAGGAGTAATTAACAAACTTCCCCAGCATTAATTAGAAGGGCCCCGCTTTAAGGGAAACTGTGCTTAATTAGGAGGTTTGACAGGATGAAGCCTTGGGGATGATCTGTATCCAGAGGGCACAAGTGACAGAATCTCTACAGATTCTCTCTAGTTCCTCCTCCAGCACCTCAAAACTCTGTGCCCTTGGTCAACTCACAAGATGCATGGTCTGGCCTGGCCTGATCTGGCTTGGAATGTCTGTGGAAAAGTATTGACAGGTATGACAGTCCTCCGATTAGCCAGTCAGCTAGAAGCGCAGACCTTGTCACCTGTCAGGTACAAAGATGAAGGCTGAGTGAATAAAGGAGGAGGAGGAGGAGGAGGAGGAGGGGGGGGATGAAACGGGAGGAAGAGAGACTTCAGGGGGGAAAAGAGAGCAGAGAAAGGAGTGGCGACATTGGCATTCAGCTGGTACACACAAATACAGGAAGTGGCGAATAACAAAAAAACAAAAAAAAAAACACGTGTATCAGGCTCGAGTCACCTGCTGAAGTGTTTGTGAAGCACTCCATTACAAAAAGTAGAGGGTTTGAGGATGACAAATGTGTACCCAAAGAATCTGTGATTGGATCTGGGATTAAGGGGGTGCCATGTCTCTGATGGGAAACAGGCAGACGGAGAGTGTGGGGGGGGGAGAGGTGGCAGGGAAAGAAGGATTGAAGTTGGACGGTGTAAACGAATGTCAGAGTGCCCTGGCAGGGAGACAGAGTGGCAGAGTGGGTGGGCTTTGACAGACACATCTCACACAGGCTGACAGCTCCGTCAATAGCCCCGGGATGGCCGCCCTGATTGACAGCTAGCAGGTGGCGCATGAATGGAGTTGTCAGGCCGACTGTCAGTCAAAGTCACATCGCTGTGGCTACAAGGCCGTGGCTGAACAGGCACACAGCTGCCAAGGTTGATCTCCGGGCACACAGGCACACTACTGGCACAGGAGGCTAAGGCAGCTCAGATCATGTTAAAAATGACCATACATGGCGATTGTAGCATACAATAGCTGTGTTGATTAGGCTTATTTTACATTAGTGGGCAAATCTGGTATACATACACACGCGGGGAGTTCCACTCAATTAAAAAAGTAGGGGGGGGGAAAAAAGGGATTTGAATGTACTATCAATGAATCTCAGCAGTTTTCCATTTCCTTGGTTCCCCTTAATTGAGCATTGTTCCAGCATGAGGGCATGAAGCATAGGAGTTAATGGGCAATAATTATATGTGAGAGAGGCTTTCTCCCTAGAGTGGAATATAGAACAAATGGAAGCTCCGATGTGCAACATTCTACTTCATTACATCTGCTGCGATTAAAGCCTGAACATCTGGCACCATATCCTGACAGATAGACAAGACTTCTGGACTGGAAGGGAAATTGAGTGATATTTACAAAAATGTAACACAGGGTATTTACTGGATGAAAGAACAAGTGCTTTAGGCAGGCACGGTACATTCTGCCTATTAGACAAGTGTTGAACTGATAGATGCATGTAAACACAAGTAAATCGTTTGGACACTTCTGACAAAATGAACGTCACTAAATACCCCTCTACACTTTCACATCACAATGGACTTTATTATTATAGGCAGCTTCTTTTGCTACAGATAAATACGTACTGTGGCTCTTCAAGTAAACACTGGAATGTACATCAAGAATGGTTAACAATTTTTTTTTTTTCTTTTTTAAACAATCTCAATCATCCTAACCCTTCTGAGGTGAAGCTAACAGTAACCTTAACTGTCTGTATCTGCAGTTGCCATGACAACAACGTCAAGTTCCACAGAGTGATGTCATGCCAATCTGGTCTCTCCCCGACGCATGTTTGTCTCCTGTGATGCTCAGGGGCAATCTGGAGGGCGCATGTGAGCGTCGCAGGCGACGGTCAGGGTAGAGGCTGTTGTCAAAGGGCTTGCGGTGGACACAGAGGACGTGGGTCTTCAGGTTGCCCTTCTGGGAAGCGCTGTACGGGCAGTATCTGCACTGGAATGGCTTTCGAGCTGGAAAACAAAAGGGGCAGATGGAGAAAACACATTAATTTAGGTGCAGTTTGTTGTAATTTAACCTTGTCAGAGTCTGAAACAACCACCTGGTGTGTGCCAAATATATTGATATCAATAATAACCAACTTTGATTGGAGGATTTTTAAAATGATACATTTCACAGTTTATGCTGTTTACCTGCTCTCGGGCTTTAATCCAAGCTGAACACAACAAGGACATAAATACCTCTAGTCAAAACTTTTTGAGAACGTTTCCCAGGGCGGGTTACTGATTATGAAACAATTATCTGGAAATGAAGTGGATGAGATTGACTACTGTGGAAAATGCGTGTTTGTAATTTTAAATTTAGAATTCTTGGCACGTTGTTTTTTTTTTTTTCCCCAGTATTCTGGACCAGATGTTGGCAGGTGAGAAGTAAAATGTTGACATCTCTGAAATGCGGCAGGAAAGAAAAATCATCCTGCACAGTGAGCTTTAAAAACATATTTAATTTAATAAGCCAGAATGTTCAAAAGTCGGTGTCATTTTGCAGATGCAAATGTGTTTCTTTAAGTTAAAAAGTGGTCTAAACTGTGACACCGGTTTAGTCGGTTTAATAACAATTTACACTTTCTAACAGCGTAGCTTAACCAAAACATTGTGACATGGGCTGACAGTTTTTTTTTTATTTTAGAGAGAAAAAAGAAGCAAGTTCTAGTTTGTTGTAACTCATTTCCTGCTCTCTCTCTCACTCTCACACACACACACACACACACACACACACAAACACACACAAGTGTTGAGATGAGGAATGACAGACGTCTGCAGCTGGGAGGCAAGGCATGCCAAAACTTCCTGTCTGTCCCCTTCCTTAGCGCCCACCACATAACTCCACTACAAATAATGTGAAACAACACGGCACAGGCACTCCGCTTACCTTTCAGACACAAAGAACAAAGCCTACTGCTAATCGCTTCCAGAAGTTTACCTGACCTCAATAAAATCAAATCAGTACGACACCAAAGCCGTAAGATCAAAACAAACATGGCTACCTCTCGACCTAGACGGCCACATGTCCTTGTTCACTTCTTTGTGCTATTTCTGCGATGTTAGCTCACAGAGCAACTTTCTCCCTCACTTTCTGTCTAACACTTCGACGTGTTTTTCGGTGATTCATGGTTACAGTAAACCATTATATGCTGATGTCATTTGACATCACTTCCCAAAAACTGAGGGCTGTCTCAGCCTTTTCACCCCACCCTCGCCTCTTCCTCTCTATCATGCTCCTCATCAGGGCTCAGACAGCTGCACACAGCTGAACACTCACTTTCGCATCTACATAAAAAAGGTGTTTTTTTGGGGGGGGAAAGTGGGGAAAATTCACAGAAGGTGCAGGCAATAAAAGGTAATGCTCCATCTGCCCATGTATAATAACCTGATGGCGGTAAAGGACACACACACACACACACACACACACTACACAGAGAGAGGATGAGGCCTGACACATCTGAATATCATCAGGATAGCAATGAGTGTGTGTGAGTGTGTGTATACTTGTATTTGTTCCCTTTTCAGGATCTTTCCTGGCATAAACACTGACTTTGTCAGGACCAGTAGTCCTCATTGAGACCAGAATCTGGTCCTAATGAGACAGAACCTCATTTCTGAAGAGCTGGTTACTTCCCGGGCTAAGATATAAATTGTAGTCAGGTTGTATTAACTGGTTATGGTGAAGGTTAGGGTAACCAATGCTTTGTTAAGGCTGTCCAAATGAATAGAAGCCACTGCAGTGCGTGTTTGTATGAGAGAGAGAAAGAGGGAGCGAGCAATACATCGTGTGAAGGAGTGCAGTAACTATTTTAACTGAAAGTTTAGACATGGATAAACAGGAAATAAATGAACAGCTGATTGTGTGTATGTCTTACTCACTTGTTGAAAGTTTAGTGTTGCTTCCTTGGGTCAAAAGAACTGTCCCTCCACCTGCCTGAATTTTCCACGTCCTGATAAACCAACCACATTCCCCCCCACAGTCTCGTTAAGAATCTTATAAATGCACACACACAACATGAATGATCCTGCATCCTAAAAATCTGTAAACAATAAGCCAAAAAGGTCTTGTGTCTACATCAGTCGCAAGCTGCCCTGCTTAACCCCCCCCCTCTCGCCGACTCGGTCCCCTTTCTTCCTCTCCCTCCCTCCTCATCTTCCAGGGTCTGCTATTCTTTCTTTTCTAGAGGAGAGGGAAAGTCCAAGAGAGGGCAACCTCCAAATAAGTTCCATTAATCACAGACAAGAGTCTAATGTAACTAATATTTTACAATTAGAGGAGACAGCAGTGGGCTTGGAGCCATCCATCTCTCCACCACATGATCCTCTATTCACAGGCCACTCCGGCCACAGCTTCAGAGCAGCCGCACACACTCGCACTCCCACAGACACACACACACACGCACATGTTCATAAACATGCTCTACATGCACTCTCATGCATGTACACATGCACAGACGCTGAACAGGAAATGGGATCTGTGGATTGCGGTGATGAGGAAAAAAAAAGAGTGAAAAGTAAAAGATGTGCAAGGAAAAACAACATTTTTGTTCTTTTAGTCATCTTTCCCCATCAATTGTAATCACACAATATTCATCAGAGAGATGTCCTCATCTCTGCAAACAGATCAATCAGGCTGTAAATAATAAAGGAGCTAAAAGTTCAGCTTCATCATAATCTCATCTACTTTACTTGAGTGAAAACTGAACGTGAACACACTGAAAATAACAACATAAATATATGCATGCAATAAATAAAATTGCACACAATGCGCAGGAAAACTGAACAGAAGTATCGCGCTGGACAAAAGAGTCTGTTTTCTATTGTTAACCTTGTAAGACAGGGGAGTATACTGACACTGTGGGAAACTGAGTGGCCTTGGCAGAGTCTTGTGCTCTCTGAGCGCCCTAGTTTAGGTATGTTTTGATTTAAATATCCATTTAGCTGTTTTTGTACTGAATATATATAAAGATTTGAGGGTTTTAGGTGTTTAAAAATGTCTTAAAAGTCATATCAGGGGGGGAATGCTCCTGGTTTTGAATTTCCCTCGTTTATTTGGATCCTAATTAGCTTCTACAACGGTGATTAATAATCCTTCACATGAAATGCAAATAAAATTTGCAAAGTTACAAATGAAAATGTACTATTCATTACCTTGATCTCACAACAGCATTCAACTCGCTTATAAAGCAGATTAAACTGACAAGAGTCAGTGATCGGATCGAATAAACAAAGCACATGCATTACATCTTTTAACGGTTCATCTTTAAATATTGTTTGAATTCATATAAACTCTCAGCACATTTGATAAGAGTGGGAATCATGTTCCGTAGACTATAGAGACAAATTCTGCAGATGACAACATTCAAGTCAAATAGTTTTTTGACTTGGGAAGTTCACGATGACCCACGGTAACCTGCCTAGTGCGATGATAAGTAACCAAAATAGTAATCTATAAAGGCCTATAAAAGGCCTTCTGTGTGTGTGTGTGTGTGTGTGTTGTGTGTCACAAACTGACATAATGACCATGATGACAGTGGCGGGGCCGTTGGGGGCCAGAGGAGCTGAATGGTGACGGATGACACAGACCTGAGCTCTGATGGCACACAGACAGTGAGTGATGACTGCACATCCTTCCCAAAGCTCCACCCTTCATTATCTCAACGGGGAGAGGCGCAGCACAAAGGCCGGCCGCGCTGCCCTCTCGCTGCCCTCAAACGACATCTGCTCATGGAGACAGCCGCACTACCGCTCCTCTTTCACCTTGCTGTCGCTCCATCTATCTCCATCTATAGTGATCTTTCTCGCTCCTTTTTCTCTAACTCTCTGTCACCCTCTCTGTGGAGGGTACACAGAGGTCAGACAATGAGATAATGACTCACCCCTTTCAACCTTTCAAATCAGGGCCCTTTTCTTCCTCGCTGTCCTCAGTGGTCTTTCATTCTTAATCCTTTCTTTATTGATCTTCTCATATTAACTTGCTCTCATGCGTCACGGGAGGCCTGATCTACTGCCACAGAAAAGATTGCCAGTTTAGTTCGCTGGTTACCTGCATTAAAGGCGGATAACGCACGCGACGCACACTGCGGCCACAGTGTGACAGGACTCTAATCTTAGAAACAGCTGTCCTAATTGTGAGTGTGACATGAATGCATGCCATTATAGCTGCTGAGGAAATAGTTTGCGTTTTGTTTCCTGCAGCATCCAAGTCTTACGGTGGTGGATGATGCCATCTAGTGGTTGACGTTGAGCAGTGCAGCGATGAGAGTTGCTGTTTAAAAACACAAGGGGGGGCTCAGTGAGACTAATGAGCATGCAGACAGGTTCAACCAGAGGTCACCATCTGGCCAATTACCACTGCTGGCACATTGGAGCTGACCTGAACTGTCATCACAAACACATCACTCCATGTCCAAACTGCCCAGCAATATGTCACCATGCCACTCGACGTGCCATACAGTATGGAGAGGATGGGGGCAACAGGAGACAGCCCTATGACAAAGCCACCTGGTCAGCACTGTAGACAGGACAGGCTGCTGCGCCACCTGCTTATTTCAGTTTTAGAGGACACTCGATGGACACTCAATGTCAGTTACCTGTCACCGTGTCCGGTTTGACTGACAGGTGTTTATTGTTGTCTTTGACATCGGCTTCCTTGGGGGAAAGAATAAATATGGTGGATCGATCTGCAGCAAACAAAGGGCAAGCAATGCCTAAAATAACCCCTGGCAGCTAAGTGTACACTGGTCAGATTTCTGAGAAACACACAAACGACGGTTCCAGTAAAGTGTGTATCTCTCGTGGAGAGAACGGCTGCTCACTTGGCAGAACACTGCCTGTTGTTGTGAGTTTCTTTTGTCAAAGAAAGTTGAAAACAAAGTTTATACTGCCAGTTTCCTGACTTTCAATTATACCACAATTATGTGTAATAAAAGAAAAGTGTGAACAGTGTGACATCTATGACAGAAGTTGAAGGGGAGGCGCTGCTTTTTTGGAATATTATAATAACCATCTGTAAAATCAAATACAAAACTACATCTTGCTGTTAGAATCACAAAGAAAGGGAACAGATGTTAATCCCTAATGGAGTTGACAGGCACTTTCCTGTCTTTCACATGAACATATTGAGTTTCTGAATAAGAGGGGGGATCAGAGAGAAGGTGTATCATGTTGCACTCATAATACATGCATATCAAAGACCCCAGCTGCTGGATTCCCTCTCCTGAGAGACAACATTATTAAATCTGTACTCAGCAAGCATATCACACCAGCACAAGAGCTTAAGCCTCTCCATCAGTGGGCTCCACTGGCTTGGGCGATTTGTAACCTATCACACAAGGATATCATCATCCTTTAAAGTGTAGAGGTAATCAGTGCCACACACCTGTGTCTTCCTTATTTGAGATCAGAGATACGATCTGGCAAGATGAAAAAAAACTGGAGTGCTGCAAGTGTAAGGGAAGCGTGTTGTTCGTAATTGGCATGATTCATTCACACGCTCACACTCCCTCTTCACACTTCCGCTGTCAGGTGATGAGGGCTGAGACATGCCAAAAAACTTTTTTGGGATTTCTATAGCAGCCTACTTGTTACTGACAATGTCACACGTCAATACAAAACTGCATTATATATAGAACTGTGTTAAATGTACTATGTGACTGTAATGTGCACGAGCAAGAATGAAAATGTGAGAGACCGGTCTTTGTCCACTAGGTGGCAATATATACTTTCAAATCTGGAGACTGTAGCAGCTTCCTCTTGTTAACTGTGGCAGCTGCATTAGACATATAGGATATAAGCGGAAGCTCACCTGATGTAACATCTTTCTCCATATTCCCCCCACCATTGAGACTGGTTTTGTGGGTGCCGGCAGGTGCACTGCCCAGACTCCCTTGGGATCTAAGGAAGGAAAGCAGGCCGCCCTGGTACTGGAGAGGATCAGCCTGTGCTGGAGTCAGGCTCTCAAGAGAGGAGATGGGAGATTCAGCCACACCTCTGCTCCACTGCCCTGGCTTCTCTTGCTTCTCACCAAGACCCTGGAAGTCAGTGTTGGCATGTTCCAGCTCCTCTGGCATCAGGACATTATTTTTTAGCATCGGCCACTTGGCAGCGTCATCGTTCTCGTCCTCCCTCCCTTGCTCAGAATTCTCAGAATCTTCCTCACCATTGTGACAACTGGAGCCTCCTTCTTCTTTTGGTCCCTGCACCAAAAGGTCACACTGATATGCAGGTGTTACACTCAGTTCAGCTGCAGCGTTTGAGTAACTTTGTAACTGGCGGGTAATGGAGGAGGACAGTCCATTGCTAAAAATGCCAGACATCTGTAGCACTGCAGCAGGAGACATGGCTGAATGAGACGTGGCAGACTCAGGCCTGACGGACAAATCTAAAGGTTCATACTGGGACTTCCTGGTTTGAGCTGATAAAGAAGCGTCCACACCTTCGTCTTTGTCAGTCATGTTTGACTGCTTGTTGGTGAGCAGAGGGTTGTCACTGTGGTTTTCCAGACCAAGATAGTGACCTGCAGCCGGGCTCCATTCCTCCCTGGATCTGGGTCTGAGCTTGGCATCGGGGCTGGAGCTGCTGCTGCTGCTGCTGCTGCTGTTGCTGCTGCTGCTGCTGCTGGGCTGTAGCGGCGAAGAAAGATCCCTGCTGTTCTGCCAGTGGGGGAAGTGGTAGCGTTCCAGATGGAAGCTGAGGGAGGCTGTCTGTGCAGTGGTGTAGTCACTGGAGAGTGGACACCTGTAGACTTTCTCACCTAACACAGACGATCACAGCAAAACATAGAACAATTCAAGTTCAATTGGGACACTATATATACACACACACACACACACACATATACAGAGCTTTCTAGTAGAACTATGTAACAACAACTGTTGTCTAAACATGAAAAATGCTGCAATCCCATACCAGGCTGAGTTGAATGATTTAAGCGCTGCCCTGCAGTAAATCAAGCTTGTAATCAGCTTTCAGCTCCAGTGATCCATCATTTTACAGTATGGACGCCACCACCATGTGCAATAAATACACCCAAAGATGTTAACACCAAACAAGATTCTTCCAGAAATAATAAACAGTGAAATTGTACAGCAACCAGAACAAGGCAGATGTCGCAGACAAAAACCCCATTCCATCAAAACCAGTAAGTGGGTTTCCCAGTCAAGAATAACAAAGACCAACATGTGAGCAGTTCTGATTAACTGCACTATGCACTGTAGTGGAGTTTATTATATTTATTTTAGCTTCATAGTTGAAAAATGGTGCAATGAGGGCATAATTCAAAAAGTACAAAGCGCATTATTGAGGCAAATGACTAAGGGTAATTTTTTTTCCAGCGAATAATCCCCATCTGGAAACAAGATCTGATCCTGCATGCCATAACTTTTAATTAAAGGTAATTTAGATGTCCTTTTCCCTCTGTTTACCTACAGTTTAATCCTTATACTTATCACAGAAACACCCTCCAGGGTTAAACACACTCCCTGTGACCATTTTGAGTTAGTGATTGTCTGGGACCTCAGCCTTGCACTGTCTTTAAATAGCCCAGCTGTTTCGCTGCCATTCCAATTACAGTAAAAGTCATCCGACGCCATTAAGCCACAAATATTGGCAGTTTATTGCCCAACACTCTCCTGGCATTTGAAGGTCAGGTCATACATTATACTGTGTCTTTTAGGGATGCGTCTGGGATAGGAAGATAAACCCACCACCATTAATTTAATTCTATGCATATTGATGCCTTATTGTTCTTCTTTAATGGACTAATATCTGAGTTACAACAGTGATTCATCCCCGCCAGAGAAATATCAATTTCATACACCTCAAGATCTGACCCTGAGGTAATTCACTGAGGTAAATCTAAATCTAATGATCTGTAGTTGTTACTTTACTTTGTTGCAAACTTTAATAGAAAAACCACCACTGTGAGGTGAATGGCAATAAAAGAAGTGCTGCATTTTATTATTTCTTGCATGGAAAATAATAAAATAACACCCATGCATTAATTAAATAGAGGTGAACGGAGGAGCAGTGAAAATCACAGCTAAAAAAGGCAAATTCATGACCTTGAAATAAAGGCTGTTGTTGTACACCGTCTGTGTGTGTGTGCGTCTACAGTATGTTTGATTTAATGTCTGTACATATTATATGTGTGTGTGTGTGTGTGTGTGTGTGTCAACGTGCATGGTTGTGCAAGAGCGGGAAAGAGACTTCAACAGTGCCACACCCCTGTCTCCAGTAACAGACAAAAAAATCCAAACAGCTTAATGGAAGTCTTTCAGTCACACTATATATCTCAATTATTCTGTGGCTTTAATTACGATGACATTAGAGACCAGCCTCAGATGCAGAAAACACATATATCTGACCTCATCTTTCAGCGTGCCTCTTCCTAAACCCATTTGCCAGCCTACATAAGAGCAGTGGAACAACACAAAGCCGGGAGACTCTGCCTTTTTTCCCCCTCTTCCTTTGGACGGGTGCCATCTTTGTGATTGCCTGGTTCATGCTAACTTAATCAGTTTAAGATTTACTTACACAGCCGAGGCTCACATTATGTGAGCGGAGTAATTTTAGAGCTTAGATTTATCAAGCAAAACTCCAATTACTGCATCATTACAAAACCAAGTCTCTCTCACCTAACGCAGAGCATCTAATGAAGTGATGCGTATGAGTTATCCGCTCTTACTGGGTGTGCGGGGTGGAGGGGAAAAGGTAAATAAATAGATGGCTCAAGTGAGCTGTGACTATGGGAGAAAAAAAGAAATGCATGCAGCTGGGCTTAGACATGTGATTCATTTCATATGGAAATAGGCTTTAAGATTTACAACCATACATCACTGTCAGTGCAATCATAGGCTCACATACTATATGCTTACACAGGCTTTTGGCAGTTATATTTGTGGATATCAAACACTACACACAGTGGAGGTTTGGCTCTTTATATACATATGCAATCAAGCACCTGAAATGTGAAACAGAGATACATGGAGGCTGGTTCGCTTTAAGATGAAACAGAGTGAGAGTGAGAGTCACACACAAGACTGGTGAGAAAAACAGGGGCACCAGATGTTCTTTGATGTTTATAATAGCATATATTATTAATATTAATTAGACCACATAGTCAATGACGCATTTGGGACGTTTCCAAGTCAATTAAGCCAAATGGCATTCAGGAGACGGTGGAACAATATTTCAAGGCAGGTGTTCAGAACTCCCTGGGTAAATCTTTTTATCTGCATGCTAGGAAAACAAGCATTTTGAGCTTAATTTGAGCCTCATATCTGCAATAATAATTAAAAAGAGGATTAAAAGACAGAAGTGAGAGGGAGACGGAAAAGCCAACAGGTAATCAGTTCAACACAAACCAGTCAGGCTGAATCTGATCTCTGAATAAGAGCGGAATTTTGTGAAGACAGACACAAGTTGATAAGGAGCCTTTAGTTAAAAGATGCTTTACTGTCAGCAATCTTGAAGAAAAGGCTGATGTGACTGGAACGATCAAATGAACGTGATATTCTGCACATAAGCTTTATCTGTGTTTCTGGGTAAACCACTACTCAAATTACATTCACATCTTTACAGACGCTTATCGTTTCGGGGACTCTTGGCTTTAGTACTTACAGTAAGAATTTGCATAAAAGCAGGGAATAAGGGACAAAACACATGTGGGGACAACATCATTACATGGTGTCTGCTCATTGACCTTGAGGTTAAGAGTATTGAATGGGACTAATTAATAACTGTCAGAGCACTTTATGTTTGGGCATGTTTTTTACTTGGAGCTGGGATCTAACTGGTCCAATGTAGGTCAGAGGCCCGAAGCACCCTTCAATAGTTTATCATTTTAAGAAGAGACGTTTTTCTTCATCTCAGTTTATAATTAAAGTCAAAGTGCATTGACAAATCTGTCCTGATTAGATATTGAGAGACGTAATTCGTAACACACACATTCTCTATTGAAATCAAAGCAGGGTTCCTAAGCTATGATGCCGGGTATCTGCGGTTCACTCTAAAACCCAGCACTGTATCTGGATGTATCACGCAAAGAAGCCGTCTCTCACCCTGACAGCCATGACTGTACTATATTTGCTATCCATATTGAGGACATCAATAACTTCATGACCACCATAGGCTGACTATGAATAATGCAGCTAGTAATTCTGGACTAATCAATGTTCCTCAAGCTGAACATCTGGCAGTGGTAATTCTTCCTCATGCATCTCCGCTCTCCTGAATTAGAAAACACTCGTTTCCTCCACATTCAACCACCGAGACAGACAGACTTGATCAGTTACAGCCCCCCACCTCTGAAAAAACTTATCCCTGTTATTAAACCCTCATCAAGTGGTGCGTGTTCTCCATATGTGTAGGATTTACCTATCTGTCCCGCAGCAGACCTGTGTGTTGAGCCAGGGCCAGCAGCGTGTGATTGTGTTAATTAATCTGTCATTGTGAGCGCAGGGAGCAGCTGCAGAGGTCTCTGGGATATATTGTCAGAGCTAAACAATGCGGTGCTAAGCCCCCAGAGTGAGTCTACCATTACACAGGACTAAGAACAGAGAGGAGAGGAGGAGAGGAGGAGAGAGAGCCTGCCGGATCCATCATTGACTAAAGCAATGACGCCTGACCTTTACAATGAATTAGTTTCCATGCTTAATATTGACTGAAATTAGAGTCTGATACAGAATGTGTCATCCCAGAACTGCGCACAGTCAAATCCTTTGCTAGCCAGCGATCATAAATGTTTCTGGAAGTGACACCGTATGGTCTCGGAGATAGCGGGAGAAGAGGGGAAGAGAAAACAACAGAGTTTGAATATGTTTCTTAAAGAGCAACCGGAGAGGGATTTGCCCATCAAACTGCAGGCATTTGCGTGTAAATATGCAGATGCTAGTTATGTGTGTACAATATTAAAACAATGAATCTAATGAGATTAGACGTGATCCATTTATCTCTGCTGTACGGCCATCATTTAAAAGGATAGTGGATCAAGTCCCGCAAGAAAACATCCGACTCCATGTGCACAACAGCGGTATGGAAATAACTCACGTCATAAGCGACGAAGGAACCGAGCAAAAGTTTGTATTTATGTGTTCTCTCGCCTCTTCACAAAGCTGTTCTAGCTGTGATTTAGGCACATGATAACATGTTAGCAGGATGCCATGACAAGAAAGGCATTTACCCAAAGAGCCAAATCATCCAAATCACCAGGTGGAACAGAAGACTATCAATAAAAATACCAGGTGGTAGATCAAATCATAAAAATCACTGGGTGGTATATATCAAATCATTAAAAACACCAGATGGCATGCATTAACATCTTGTGCCCCTGTAGGCAAGGGGTGGGGATGTGACAGATATAAAATAGAGGGTACTAATTATCCTCACATTTCAACATGATGCCATTATCTTTAAAAGGAAGACAAAGTCCTGGTGGATGACAGTAATGTCTGTGGTGTTGTTACTGACCCTGCGCTTCACAGCCCACCTACAGTGAACGAGGGGGAAAAAATGAAACCAAAGCTGTCAACTTGATTTTTTTTTTTTAAAAAATTCACAACAGACTGAGACGCATTATTTTACTTTTTAATTCTGTTGCAGCACTCTCAGCAAACCTTTAACGCACCAATCTGTATTCTTTTTCGATAATGGCAGATTTAAAAATGTTCTGGGAGGAAATAGGTTACATGAATTAGTCACACTCTCTTCTGTATTGTCCTCATTATGATGAATTAAGAGCACCTTTAGTGGATGAAATGTCAGGAAGGTTTATTTGTCAAATATTTATTTGTAATTTCTCTGAACATATGTGCTATGCATAGTACAATATTTAAAAAAAAATACTCAACCAATGAATCCATTATGGGTTTTTTTTAATGATTTTAACCATTAGTTATTTTAATTATCATAACCCTGCAAAGGTCCAGACAACATACTGTACTAATGAGATACTTAAGCAATTGAGTGTGTCACTTGCATTAAGTTAAAGGACTTGTCATGGTCATGGTAGCCTATAAGGAGTAGAAACATAACACAAACCACAACCTTGCTCATTTGAACATGGTTTGGATCTTTGTCTGTTTTGCTAACATCCTGTTTACAATCCCTGAACAGCGCCCCAGCCATGAAATACATTATTCTGCTGAGAGGATATTATAACATTCCCTTTAACATATGGTTCTGTTTCCATGACTGTGTTACCTGTAGCTGGAGAAGAAGATTGTGGCCGATGGTCCAGGGAACCGCTGGGGTGGGAGTTCCCTGTCTCTGTGGTGATCTCCGTCGGCCCGTGGTGACCCATGCTGTCGGTGCTACCGGGTCTGCTGATGACCCTGGTGTCTGGATCACTGAGACACATTTTGGCGTCATCAGCAGGATGACATCTTTCAAGCAAGTAGGAGGTGCGCTGCTGCTGCTGCTGCTGCTGGTCTTTAGGAGTGAACATTTGATGTTCAACAGGTAGCCCTGGTGTCATGATCTGCCAGCCTGGGTAAATGCTGCTGCTGCTGCTGCTGCTGTTGAGTGTATCTCTATTAGAAATGACTTTCTGCAGATATTCCATGCTGGAGGAACTCAACGGAGGAGGGAGATGATTCAAACCCAACATTGCGGAGCTCTCTGCGTCTGTCAGAGGGCCTGGACCTGAGGAGATCATCCTCCCTAACATCTCCCTAACCTTCATGTCAATGCCTGCTGGGGCAAGTGTCTGGTTATAATCTGGATGGTCAGCTCTCTCAGCTGTGAGGAAGCGGTTGTGAATGCGGGAGATGTACTGGGAGTAGAGGTTGCTCTGGTGGTTTTGCGTTAGGTTACTCATCTTGAAAGAGTCATGCTCAGCAGGGAGATTACTCTTAGCAGCCAGCTTATTGAGATGGACCTTCATGTGGTTCTTCAGAAACCAGGGTTCTTTGAAGCGACGACCACAGATTTGACAGCAGTGCTCAAAGGAGTCCTTGTGTTTCCTCATGTGACCCTTCAGGAACCAGGCCTGGCTGAAGGTCTGGCCACACACCTCGCAGGGGAATTCACCAACAGGTTTTCCCTTGTCACCAAGCCCAACGGCAGGCTTTTGACCTGAGCCATTATCTGCAGTTATATGGGCCATCTCAACATGGCCAATGAGCTCCTCTTCATGTGCGGCAGCAAATTCACACAAGGTGCATTTGTAGGGTTTGTGTAAGATCCTGATATGACGCTCAAGCTCCTGCTGCTTCCTGAACTTTCCTTTGCAGAATGAGCAGCGGAAGCCAGTGGGTTGGGGCTGGTTTGGCTCGTCATGGACTGCAGTCACCTTAGGAGATGTGGATGTATGTGGCTGGTTCTCTGCCACACCAGAGTTGGCTAAGAGCTGGTTATGCATTGAGACAGGTGGAGACAGCTGGGGATTTTTAAGTTGGGGTAAATTAGACGTTTGCTGCTGACTAACATGACTTGCTCTCATCTGTCTATCTCTCAGTATGGCCCTTTCTTCCAGTTCGTGGAGCAACCTGTTTTCCTCTCTAATCCTTCCTCTGCCTTTGCCCAAAAGGCCTTGCTTGTGAGTGCGGAGGTGTATCTTAAGGTTGCCCTTCTGTGCAGCCCTGTGGTCACAATATGGGCACTTGAAGGGCTTCTCACCTGTGTGTGTGCGCATATGAAGCGAGAGGATGCTGTTAAAGCGAAAACGCTTTCCACACAGGGGGCAGGGATACTTCCGGTTCTTGCGGTTGTCATCTTGGGCAGAATTTATCTGGGAGACGATGCTTTGATTCGTGACTCTCAGGAACTGGGAAAGCTCTACTCTTCCATTCATACTGCTGAGAATTCTTGCGTCCATGATTTGATTGGCCAGAAGCGCCATCTGGCTCCTAATTGGATGACAGGATGGGGTAATGAAGCTGTCCTTTCAGGGACTGGCTTATGATACAGTATGGTGGTCAGGGGTGTTGGTGTGAGACAGTCCAACGGTTTAGCAGTGAACTATATGCTGGCTGTTTGCTCTTACTCAGTTGAAACAGGATGTGGATTCATGTTGTTCTCATGAAATGTGTGTTTGTTGTGGCTCAGACCTAAAGAGAATACAAAAGGAACATTTAGTGAATTCAGATTCTGCCGAAATAAAGAAAAGAGTCAGGCACATTAACTTCCAGCTTAGGAAGCCCATTAACAAAAAAACAACAACACTTATTTGCTGTAAGCTTCTACTTTTGCAACTGCAATAAAATGCCAGTGATGCACCACAAATAGGTCAGGAAATAGAGCAAAGCAGGTTCTGACTCTCCTCATCCTGTGTTAAGTATAACTGTGGTTTTTGATTATTGTAGGAGACTGTGAAAACGCTGATTAAGTCAAACCACACAAGCTTCTTAAACAAATTTCTCATCGTTACTTAAGGGTAAGGTGAAGATCTTTGTGCAGATTTCATTTTGTACTGACACACAATCACAAGCACACATGCAGCACACAAAGATCAAAGTCTGTGTGCCTCTTACTTGCCCTTCCTTTGCAAATCTGCGAAAAGATTAAAGTAAAAAAGTTGAGCTTTTTCAGCAGGTCTGCTGCATATTTGAATAAAACCTTTACTGGGATAATTATGTCGCAGGAGTGCTACGGAAAATAAACAACTTAATGATTAAAAAATGCAAACTCAAGTGAAAGGGAAAATATCCAAATGAAAAGCTAAAGTATGCCTTAATTTCCATGTGCCCAGCTCCCCTTTTTTTTTTGATTCAGCTGTAGCAGCAAAACAAAGCTTCAAATTCACATCGCGCTACAATGGTAGAGGTCACATAAGCTCGCCCTGCCCAGCTCTAGTGCAGCACCAAAGGGCACAGAACAAAGCCTGCACTGTCCACACTGAATTAACACAGGCTTACATCATCCTGGACTGCAACCTCAGTCAGTCATGAAAATGATGTACACAAACCCACACAGATAAAGAGCTGGCAGGCTGGCCGCAGTGGTTGGTGTGAGCAGTGTGTTTTGTTTTAAGCTGTAGATCAGGAATCAATTTGACCATATGGTACAGCCCTAATCATATCTGACAGGGAAGAACTACATAATCATATTAGAATACAATAAATCCTCAACGTACATATCTCTTACACTGGTATTCCTTTGCGGACAGAGCAGAGAGGAGGAGATGTTCCCCTCCATCTCCCTCCCACTTTCAAGAATTACAGTCATTTGAACTATTATTGCATTTGGCTCTATTAATGTCATTACTGTACTGTAGCCTTGGCTGTGTAATGGTGTACAGAGTGTCCATTTTGAAGTCTGCATCCAATCAATAATGATTGATCAAGCTCACATTCAAATGGGTTTGCGTATGCAGCATCTTCTACTATAACTTTGACTCGTATAACTTTTATTAAGCTGTACATAACAGCTCCTGTGTCTGTGAGTCTGAGCAACATGCTGCTGATGCTGCTGCTGCTGATGCCTATAGTTTATTAGAAACCTTCGTCAGTAATGAATATGTTTTACAAAAAAAATAAAAAATAAAAATACACGGATCAAATCTGGCATGCCTGCAGTTAACTTGTGGCTGGTGTGAGCCATGTGTCGGCTCTGAGCTGAGATCAATGTAAGGATACAGGTTTGACCTAATCACATCTGACAG
This sequence comes from Solea senegalensis, assembly GCF_019176455.1. Lineage (NCBI taxonomy): Eukaryota > Metazoa > Chordata > Actinopteri > Pleuronectiformes > Soleidae > Solea > Solea senegalensis. Next base: position 16,872,006 of record NC_058030.1, read on the forward strand.
GGAGAAAGTGAGCGAATGATATTAGCATACACAAGATCCACTTCATATTTGCTAAAGTGGTATTCCTCTGATTAACTAAGCATAGCAAGGAGGCATAAAACTTTCATCACTGCATGTGTGTGTGTGTGTGTGTGAGATAGAGAGAGAGAGAGAGAGCTGTAGGAACTGGTGGAGAAAGGGAGCGGCACGAGGGGCCATCAGGTGTTTTCTCTGTCAGAGTGGATTAGGGTCTTTGCTGCAGATTGAGAGAGTGCTTGATTGTTATTAAGCATCGTGTCACAGTAGTGCCTCTTAGGTGTGGCCGCTTGTAGACAAACAAGGAGCAGGTGTGATTTAGCACAGGCAATAAAAGAAAAATGTGACACGTACACATTTAAACCAGCCCTGGGAGCTGTGCATTCTGGTTGATTTTTAGATCTGACAATATCACAAACATTGTTAGATTTATTGTTACTGCAGTCAGACGGAGGGTTTTGTGTTTCAGTGTTTAATCTACAAGAGAGTGGATGCATGATCTTTTCGCTCTGTAGTTGCCGTGCGCTGTCAGCCAGGATAGATGGACAATATTGTAAATCCATAGTTAGGTGACAGAGGAATGAAACACATGAATAAAATTTATAGATCAGAACTGCATAACAGCAGTTACAAAGCATTAATAATTTATGGGGATAGTTGAGCTGAAAAGTACAGAGAATGCACCACAAACAAATACATGAGCCTGCACCCGACAGTTAGAGTGACCTAACCTACCTTTTGTAATCTAAAATTAGGTAGAGCTAGGAAAAATAAATAGATGGTAAACCTGATATATACAGCCTGCAAGTGTAAAATATAATACAATGATTTTTAAAGTGCCAAGCTCCACAAAACAAATACTTTTGTCTCTCAAAAGCCTGTAAATGACACAAAAGATGGATTATTTATCCACTGTTCATTTGATTGCTCTCTTTCTCACTTCCTCCTCATATCTGATGTGAAAATGTATGTATACGCGTTATTTTGGATTTAGATGAATTTGCGCTGTCTGCCCATGCATGTATTCATGACAGAATAATAAAAGGCTTCATTTATTCATAGTTAAATATGTGATATGTAATGGCATGACATTCTGATGAAAGTCCTATCTAATGATACGATCGCTGATATCTCCTCATATACATTAAGACACAATGTGTCGCTGTACATTATACAAATTGATGTCCTAGATTCTTTGTGCTGTGCCTCGGCCTACTTCAAAATCACACACAACAAGTGATCATGGCTTTCACAAATTCCTGGAATTCCCTGACTTCCCAGCCAGCAGATAACAATTGTTTTATTCATTACTACAGAGCAGGCTTATGTGCAGACAGTAAAAGCCCAGTGCCATGCATTATGCCCCCTGTGTCTCACTCCTCCCACACACCCACAAACCAAAAATTGCCCAGCCAACCATTCGTTGGACTTCCCTGTCAAGGGATGAAGAGCCTGCACATGGAAGAGGGCAGTGGTAACACAGCTGCCCACCATGACCCGTACAAAAGATAGCACCCATATACTTTCTGACAGCCAGATTAATGAAACCCTATAGGAGCTTCTCTGTAGGCCCCCCCAAAAGCCTGACTGAGACAGAATAGTCTAACCAGCACCATTCATTACTGCAGAGCACAGAAAGAGCACACACAGCACTGACAAACTAGCTCCTTGTGAGTAATAGCTAAAGAACTCATAAAGGAATACATACACATTTGTTGTGGATGCAGTAAATCTATGCCACTCCTTTAACAACTATCAAAAATCTGGCTCAAGCCCTGTAAAAATAAATCTGGCGTGCACGTGGTGCAAACGGTGACGTGAAGTTATTTGGGAGTCAGCTCTTTCACTTGTTCAGTGGAGGGAAGGAGCCCTTCGATTCATGTTCTTCTCATTCACGAATGCACGTTAGGGGCCTTGAACGCAGCAGCGAGGAAATAAGTTTCATGAGCAACAAGGCGCAGCGACTGTGTTTGTGCGTTGTGTGAGTCTGTGCGGAAAAAAAACGTAATATCAGTTTTTCCTAATTTATTTGTTTTCAAATGACAAACTGTTAATAAATCACAATTATGCAGAAACATGCGAAATGCCCGAGTAAATTATACATGAGTGTATTGGAGGTGATATATAATATTGTAAGAAGATTAAAGTGTGTGTGTATCGTGTATAAACTTTGTTGTCATATGCTTCCTCTGGTGGTTAATGTGGTGCTCACACACAAAGCAAGAAAATAAAAGATACTATCTCCTCATCTCTTGCTCATCATGCACATGCAAAGACACCTGCTGGCACAATCCCCCTAATGCTCTCTCTCTCTATCTCTCACACGCACACGCACACGCACACACACACACACACGTGCACAGACGTGCATGTGCATATAGAATGTATTTTAAATCACTAATGTGTGAACAGTTGATCTTGTTTGCACAGACCACCTGTCCTTTCTGGACACAAACAATGCTTTGGCGTATGATGGAGTTTGTTAACAGTGTGGGGTGCGTCGGGGATGCCTTGCACAAGAGAAGCCTATCCACATGGTGTGGGCTGCATCAGATGGTTGAGCCCTGCAGGACGGCAGCCAGCTCCAAAAGAACTCACGCAGATCTCAAAGAACGGCGCTTCTTCAGTCCGTAACATACTGTCACGCTTTGCTTTTTTTCGGAGAAAGTACAACTTCCTCGGGTGCAAGGAAAGCGGACTGCCAGTGTGCGGCTTGTCACTATGTCATTTAAAGAGACAAGATTGTTTTGTTTGTGCATCCACTTTGTCTACCATCCATGCTACTAAACAGTTGCAATGCTGCAAAGAGGTAGCAAAAAAAAAGAAATGGGGAGGAAAAAAATAGATAGTGTCTACTTTCAGTTGCTAAAGCACTTGAAGGCAAAAGTCATTAAACGAGTCATCACAAAATCACAGCGGGAGTCTGGTAATGCCACTTACAGTATCTCATTAAGATATGGCATCTACAGGAAAAAAAAAACTGACAAACAAAGAGCATAATCCAAGGCACATTAACTGGGCTGATAATTCAATGAACCCTCATTTGGCAGCCATCTTGCCCTTGTGATGGTCTTTTTTCAGCTGCAGTAGCAGCAACAGAACCCAGGCCCCATATGAAGTTCCCTCTCTCTCTCTCCCTCTCTCTCTCTCTCTCTCTCTCTCTCACCCCCCCTTTGCTCTCCCTCACTCTCTAAAACAACAAAACATCCACCATTAGACAACGGGGTACCAGCGTAATTAGAAAATGACTTCCTTTGCAATCCTAGCTAAGTAGTTTACACACTGTAATTACAGGGACAAAATCATCTTTTCATCATTTCACTGATTGAGCTCATCAACCCAGTGGGATCCCAGGACTGTGCTCAAGCAACATCTGGGCTAAGAGAATTAGCCCTTAGTTTAGCAGGCCTTACACAGTGGCAAGCAACGCCGCATGACCACCGGACATGGCCGTGACACACATCTCTAATGGAGACTGTAGTTTTTTTTTCCCCGTGTGTTCCGTCACAACTTATCAAAGAGCCCTCAATGAGTAACTCGGAGTTTATTGAGTGGAATACAATGAGAACCAGTTCGGGCGAGTTCGCAGCGCAGCAACTCCATCAATTCCCCACATTTTCAAAAATGCCATATCCAACTTTTCCTCCCCCTCATCTCGCGCCGCTGTACTTGTGAATCGAAGCGTTGAAGATTGACCTTGGTGCACAACAACGTGCCCTTTCATGTGGCGCTCTGTTATTTAATTCTCTGTGTGCCCTCAGCCCTGACTTTCTAACAAACACATGTGATCCTGGAGTTGAAGGTGAAGTGCTTTGGTTCGTCTCTGTCCTGTGGAAGGGCTCTGCCTCCGTGTGTTGGCAACAGAGGCAAGTGTTTAATGTGGCAGCTGTTAGCCTCGTGGATTTTCACTAATCACTCTCTCCTGATTACTCTGATGAGTGTATGATGCTCTTAAATAATCAACCCGCAATGAAAAAAAAAAAGAAAAATAATTATCATCATCTCCCTAAGTAGTGCAGCTGCACCCGCCTGCAATAATTACAACTAGAACAGGGCGCCTTCACTCGTCACTTACAACCACTTATTATTAGAGATAACGCTAATTGGTGCAGTGGTGGGCGACAATTCTTCATGGGGTTCGTCGTAAAAATCCAAACCTTAAAAGTTACGGCGCATTAGAGGTCTTAAAGCCAAGGTAGGGTATTAAACACTGCATGCTGAGACACGCCAATAATCTGAGTCAGGGGAGTAGTAGATGTCCTATCAGTAGTCCCTCGGTTTGCCTCGCTGCCTTGCCCTCACTCCACCCTTCCCCCACTCCTGGTATCAGCCTGGCAGACACAATTAACATTTTCATAAAAACAATTCCCTGCTTCCAATAGTCCAATGTAATTTGTTTTCCATCTCTGTTCATTAATCATTGTTTAAATCGGTGAGCCATCCCCTCCACTCTGCCATCTGCACTCAGCTGTGTTACAGATATGACACCTTCCCCCTTAATGGGAGCTGACAGCCAAGAGAGGAGGCCTGTGGAAAATAGCTTCCTGCATGTGCACTTCCACCTCACATACTGCCAGCAGGTGAGAGAGGGGTATTTAATGGGTTCTGATTAATCTCAAAGGCAAACAACATTACACCACAATATCGTACAGCATGCAAACACCGCAGTGACACGGTTGTATATGAAGTGTGCAAAGCCACTGTTTTTTTAAAGTAACTAGACCAAAACTCATTGCCTTACAACAATGGTGATGCATTCCATGTTTTGTCAAAGTTGTCAACTGTTTCCCCTCTCCTCTAGTTAAATTAGTGCAGTGTTCCTACAATATGCTATTGTTTTCCTGGAATTGGGAGCAAGGTTATTAATTATTCACTGTTGTGTTCTCATATGAGGGGGCTATGCTTTTCACTGTATTGCCTCATAGCTCAAATACTTAAGGCCATAGTGCTCAGGCAAATTTCATGAGGCAACATCACAGAGATATTGTTATCACAAGGCAGACACTTTGGAGATTAAAAGTTTCCTGAAGAGTTCGAATGACTGCAAAGATTTCCGATTCCGGTCTGGGAAGATTTGAAAATTCCAGGATTTCTGTGGTGACCATGGGAAAGACAAATCAAATAACTTTGCCTTGCTTGTGTTTTTTTTTTTTAAGCCCTAAGTCTAAATAGCTTAGGCATTTTTGGGGGAAAGAAAATCCGTCTCAATGTGGTGGTAAGAGAGTGCCAAAAAGTTCATCTGGCCTGTTGATTTCAGCATGGATTACAGATATTCAAATCATGTGCCTCTTGTTCAAACAAGTGCTTCTATCGGGGGAGAAAGTTGCCAAACAGAGCTTTGTCATGTAAGCTGAATGAATTTACTGCAGCATAATGAGAAAACGGCCACGGCGCTACATTTAACAGGCTACAGTTTCAGCCACTCATGCGCCCTCGCTCTCTGGTTTAGTCGTCGTCATTTACAAACAAGCCTCCAGTCTCCACACAGGGGAGAGTTTTACATTTTAAAAGATGGTGTCACCTGAATATATACACAGGCCTGTGTCACATGGTCCACAAGGTCCACATGCCCCCCCTTTACAAAATACTTAAGACAAACCCTTCAACTCTTTTTGGAGTCTTTCGAACAAGAATGGCAGGAGCAGCAGCAGCAGCAGCAGCAGTAAATGATGTGTATATTCAAAGCTGAATATTTCATGTTGATTGATCGCACTGACTGCCACCCACCTGCTCCTCCTCCTGTCCCACCGGAGCTGGCATGAGGAGAATTCAGTAATTGAGAAGAGCAGAGCATGGTCTCTCTTTGCTCACATATGACAGATGGGGCATCATCGCTTCAAAGGAGAGCATTTGGAAACAGGAGGAAGAAGGAGTGCAGAGGGTGAGGGTGGCTTTGAAAGTAGCTGTGCCACCCTGCACAGGTGACAATACGAGAAAGGTTACACTATCTAAAGAGTGGCCTCGGAAATTGTGTTAGAGCAGTAAAATGTGCAACTTCAATAAATAAATTGTGGAATTAATAGAATGACTTTTGTTAAGCAGCAGGCAAAGTGCACATTGTAATGCACGGACAAGTGTTGTCATGCTGGTGCAGTGCACTGTGCATTCTGCTGTTTGTTTGTTTTTAATGATGTGTTGTGTGGCTGCATAAATGAGGCATTAATGTGAAATTAAATATAAGTAAATAAATAAATAAAGCCATATGGTTTAATGTACATGAGATGTCTTCGGTCGCGTGCAACACAAATAAACACACAGAAACACGCTGGCTGTTTCCTGCACTTAGAACACAGCGACTCGGTACTTAAATGTTTAAAAAAAATAAAAATAAAAAAGTACCGACCTGAATCCCTCAGTCCCATTTTAGTCATCACTATTATTTACTTTTACACCCAAATTTGAAACGGAGAGAAAGAAACGCGAGTGTACACACATTGGACTGTTCAGAAACTTAAAGTCACACACTTTCCACAGATAACTTGAGAGAGAAAAAAGCGGCGGAGACTTGTTTGCTTCTCTTACCTGGTCAGTTCGCGTGGAGACGCCGAGGAGCAGCGGGGCTGACAGCTGGAGATCAGTGGAGGAGATGTGGAGCTGAATGACTGACTGCTGACTGACGGACCGTTTACGCGTTCACACGCTTTATCATAAACGCCCAGCGCAGCGCAGTCGGACCCAGATTTCGCCTTGAACTCTCGCCTCGACTCCCTCTCTCTCTCTCTCTCTCGATCTCTGAGAAAAAAAAACAAACGACTACAAAAACGCTTTCGCCGTGTCACGGCAGCGGCGCGCGTCGGCTCTGTGGTGTTTCCAGTTGATGAAAGAGGTAATGAAATCTTATTTTATTAGGGGGAGAAAATTGTACCGTGTCTTCGACATGTCCTGAAGCCGTATGTCTCCCTCATCTGGCCGCTGGTGTGCAAGTGTAACAGACTGGCACCGTGCGTAAAATGTGCGCTGGCGTGTCGAGGGCGCAGACATCAATCCCTCCTCTGAGGTGCAGGCATATCAAAGTATTATGTGGAATTATGCGTGTCGAATTTGGTATTAGGGATTACCCGTACAAGTGGTACTTTTATGTTCTTTGAAAACTTGCCTTGCGCGGTGATCTTTAAATTTGCTCTTCAGACATGATTTTTTTTATTTTTTTCACTGAGACTGATGTTTACTCGCGTGTGTTGTAGCATCTGCTTCTCGGTTTATGGACCCAAAGTGTTTGTTACTATAGGTCAGCGGGGAGAATGAAGAATGACTGCACTTGGGTGATTCAGTATTTCAGTTATGGCTCCATAAGGAAGCTTAATTGTCACATTTCTACCATCCATTTGACCTTCACTGGCGTGAATCCCGCTGTGAAGTGAAGATTCCAGACGTGACAAATTCCACCACATAATCAGAAGTCAATAAAGAAGAGGGACAACAAAACTCACCTGAGACGCCAGTGCAGCAACAGGTCCTTGGTTTGCTGATATTCTGTCATTTACATTATATATAACATATATGCAGTATATAAGCACTGGTCCTCATTTTATGATTTATTTTACAGTTACTGAAACACAAATCAGCCTTATGCACATAAGTCTTTGTTGTATTCTGTCAATAAAGAGTATTAAAACCACAATGAATTGGTTTCTAAGACCTTCACTCAGATAAAACCCCAATCTGTATAATCTGTACCATAATGATTGATTTGAAACTTTTATTATTGTAACATCTTTGACCATAATCTGAAACTTGTTTTATTAAACACTGGGGAATTATACACAAAAGAGTGTGTCTTCATTGATAGTTTTTTTTACTGAATAGAGGAAAGTGGACATTTATTTGAATATACTGTAGTGTAGACAGACCTGTTCAGGTCGCACCTGCCTCTTTTCAGCTGGGACTGTTTCCAGCCGAGACCCTCAAAGGAGAAGCTGTACGGAAGAAAAAAAAATGGATAAAACAGGAAAAAGGCAGGAAATCCACGTGTTTGAGAAACTGCTGTAATAAACGTGTGCAAGAAAGTAGTGATTCTGTGAACAAGCCTTTCCTTTTGTCTTGAAAATAAGACTTAAAAAGAGACATAGTATAGGCTACATCCTCACTTGGTTGTACTGTGAATTTTGTTTTTGGAGTGGTTTTAACAAAGCAGTGTGTCACAAGTTACAGAGCTGTGACAACACAAATCACCTGCACAGTTTCTCACCTCAGATTTCCACTTGAGATTCATTAGTGGCTCGAGTGAGGAATGGAAAACCTGTTCCTCTCACAGGCAGTGAGCGGAAATGACATGTATGGTCTTCAGTAATGTGTGTTTAAAGTGCTGCAAAGCCGCCGTTTCATACATTTATCTGACATTCTGAGCTAAACTTTAACTCCCGCTCTCCCTCTCTTAGGCCCAAGTACCTGTCTGGACAACAATACCTGCTCGAATCCTTCATCACATAACTCTTAAAATCCCTCTTAATCCCCTCCACTGGAGATCTCGCATGTGTTTCAGCTCATTACATAGTTGCTACGCTCGATTTCTTTGAAATGTGGTTGTGCTATGTTCCAGCATATGCTACCTTCACAGCTTAACCTACATAAGTTCCACTGATCTATGTCTCACCAACACAACGCCAGCATGTTAAGCAATAATCTGCCTCATGCTACCTGGATTTTCATATTGGAGAAAATAATCCTGATGAAGGAAAGAGAGGGCGTGGGGAGGAGGCGGCGGCAGAGTCACCTTAGGACCCGTTTAAAGGCTTATCATCAGAAAACCACACTCCCACTATTTAACTAAAAGAGGGGCGATAGCCTCTCAGCCACACGCAGCGCCTTTCATTAAAGCTACTTGTGGGTGAGATGAAGTGCAGTGGTGTGTATGACTTTCAAGATTATGTCCGAAAAAACACTGCACCCTTGTCTCATCCTCTATTTGACACTTCTCTCCTGATTATTAAGGCCTGAAAGTGAATATTGTGAGCGGGTCCAAGTGTTTGTCACCTGTTAAGATCATTTTCAGAATAGAATAGGATTTTATAGGGACAATACAGTTAACATATAGCTCCAATTTGCAACTCTCGTCCCTACTTGGGCTTTTTCATGAACATTATAATAACATATGCATGATCGAGCATGTTAAAACTACACTAAAACACACATTAACACATTAAAATGGAAATGTCAATACATCACAACTACAAGCTATAATGCATTACACACAATAACAATTGTCAAATGATAAATGTAAGACCTAATCAGTACAATAAAATATGATAAACCTTGCTAAAACTACACTTGATAGTACACTAAAACACAACCTGGAAGTCAAATAAACCTAATATACCCGAAAACAATTAATGGGTAAAGCTGTTTTTCTTTTAACCAGCACTAAACATTACAATAAAAAAAAAAATATATATATATAACATTTTAATTATATTTTGATTATAAAAACTTTAAATCTTAAATACTGCATCTGACTGTGTTTTGTGGTGCACGAAGCGTCAAGTCTGTTATTGTTTTTGTTTTGCTTAGTTTAGTTATTGTGTTAGTTTAGGTTTAAAGTCACATTAAGTTCATGTCACCTTTGGTGTGGGTTTGATTTTCACTTCCCCTTTTATTTTGGTAAATGTCATGTCTCGACACATCTCCCCTAAATTCCCTCATGCACTTCACCTGGTGATCCTTAAGTAATCACTCGCACCTGCCCTTGATTCCCGCTCCCCTATATGGCGTCCCCAGCTCCCTTGTCATTTGCCAGTGTGTCGTTTGTGCTTTCAAGAGAACACGTCAGAGTACAACCATGTGTTGTCTTTTGTTTGTAAGCCTAGTTTAGTTTCTCCTTCTACTAAGAAGTGATTTTGATTTGCCAGTTTTTCTCAAGAGGAAAATAAATACTCTTGAATCATTCATCGCGCCTCCTGTCTCGTGCATTTGGGTCCAAGCGGTGAAATCTCCGTTCCTAACACTGAGTTACATCTTTCCCCCCTCTAAACTCTGAACTTTAAATATGCCTGGACTTTTTTAAACTGATGTCATCATCTCATAACCTCATAACCATCCAAATGTCTTTTTGAGAAACTGAAACTGAAGTAACTTATAGAGTTGACTTTGGTTTCCCCTCAGTTCACTGTGCTTTTGTTTTTCATTGCTCAAACAAAGGAGGTTTTGTTGTTGGCTGTGATTGTTTGTCAGATTGTCAGCAGCAGAACACAAATATGTGAAGCATGAATTTTGATGACATGTTCTGGTGACGTAGGTTTTGGCCAGAAATTGTTAAATTTTGGAGGTTGTTTTTTTTATTTTTGACACAGTTGGAAACTGAGTGGCCTTGAGTTTTTCTCCAGTTTGCTTTTGCTTGTTTTGCCTTGTGAACTCTGTAAGTTACATGACTTACTTTATATGCAAAGTGATATATATTTAATACCTTTTGCTGATAATAATTCCCCCTTTTTTTTTTTTTGCATTGTTGCTTTGACACATTTGCTTCAGGACCCAAATCCTTCACCTCTACACCTCAGAATGGGACTGTCACTTCAGAACTATGTTTGGATATCCCTGTTGTTTTCTGATGCCGGTTTGGTTTTCCATAAAGTTTAAACAAGGAAATCTAAATTTGCAGGAAACTGTCTTGTGACAAGGTGAAACATTGTCATGCCAGAATCTTCCGTCGTGTTTGTGCGTTTGTGTGTGCGTGCACATGCACTTCTTCATTTAAAGGTGTCGCTGTGATGCTGCCTTGGAGCTCCAACTTTTCACCTCCACTAGACATTATGGCAGCCATCTCACATCCTCATCACAGATCCACTCAGGTGCTGTATTGGGAATTTATCTCATGTACACTTGGCTGCTGCCAATCAATATAAACTGTAATCTGCAAATGGAAACCTCCCCACCCCCTCCTGTTTGTCAGAAAGGATGCTCAGAAAGTCGTCCTCTTCCACTGACATACGGCTTGACCGCATTTTACTAAGTGAGAGGCACTTTGCATTTGGTTAGCTTTACAACTGTGTGATGTGACTGCAGCCGTTGACAGTTTGACTGCAACACAAGTCTGTGCTTTACTTAGCTCTTAACATGTTAGTGTTCACGTGAAAATTCACTAAGGGCAACAATTAGTTCATTTCCTTCTAAGAACGGTATTAGCTCTGTCAGTGTGTGGTAATAGCTGTTTAAATACCAAAACATTTCACACCAGGTATCGAGAGGAAACTGTGTGAAGGTGAGACGTTATTACTATGCAGAGTAACACATATTTTAGAAAATCTTAATAAGCTGTTTCTGATTTAGATACCGAGATGGAAAATAAAGATTTGTCAGCGGAATATTGTCTGCGTATTGAACGTGATGAAATGGAAACCCTTTCACAATAAACACTGTTTTATTCCAAAGAAAGAAGAAGAAGAAAAAAGTACTTAGTAGTGAAAACGGTTTATTTTCCTTTTTAGTTTCTATCAATGTTGTATAAAGCTCATCACAAAGGAATACACTATACATTCTTTAGGCAGGTCACAAGAAAGTAAAACGAGAGCTACAGAGGACACCGGATACTGTTTCATGATCATTGCTTGAAAAAAGATGAGGGGAACAATGCAGCCGAGACTCATACCTAAACTGACAAAAGCAATAGAGGGGTAAATGTATGACAGAAAGCATCCTGACGCGTCATTGATAATGTAGTAGCAGGTAAGATAAAGAGACTGTATCACCTATTGTTCAGAGCTTGATGAAAAACAGTTGCACATGAGGCTCATTTGTTAACATGGTTTACTAAACCTTTTTTCCTCACACACAGAAATCTGTGAAACCTAATTAAAGGCAAAAGGGAGAAATGAGAGGATGGATCATCCAGTAGAAAAGAAAAAAAAAAGGTTTTCTTTTTAAAGAACAATTACTGTGAAATATAGATATCTGATCGTCACTTCTGCTGCAGTCTGGCAGCTTTAAACTTCGACACCTTTTTCGGGGCTTCCTGGGGCGGAGCAAAATCAGACGCCACCTCCTCTTGTTTCCTCTCCAGTATGGTCGGCAGGGCTGGCGGCGTGATGGTCAGGTGGGGCACAGCTGACGGCATCGGGTCCTTTTCGATCACTGTGCCTGAAAACGCCTGAAAGCAAGAGAGACGTTTGTGATGCTGTGTTTCTTTGTTCACGCCGCCAACGCTAACATTCATCATTCACTCATTAAAAGATGTGAGTCTCAAACACATCATGAAACAGGCACACTAAGAGTTCTTTGCACTGTAACTGAGACTAAAAATGACAATGGGATGTGAAAAAAAAAGCAGCAAAAAAAACAACCACATGTCTTGCACCTCAAATCTGCTGGTGGCGCGGAGCGGCACCGCCACAGGACTGTCCTCGTCGGCGTTGCCGTCACTGGTGTCGCTGTGCGTCGCCTCGTCGTAGCTGAAGCTCCGTCCAATCACCCTGCGCTCCTCGAAGTCTGCCGCGCTGCTCTCGCTTGTGTCGCTGCACACGCTGTTCTCTCGGCTCCGTGATTTTAGGATGGACTTCCTGGGAATGGGTTCCCCGTTCTTCACATCCACGAACAACCTGAGAGAAACAAAAATCGGCCAGTGTCACTGAATCATTGTCGAACAAATGTAAAGTTTGAGTTTGTGACAAGTGCTGCTGTGTTGTTCTTACCTGTAGATGTCTGCTGGTGTGGTGATTTTGTGAAGTTCGTGGTGCGAGTGTCCGTTGTGTCCGTTTTTCTTTTTCCTCTTTGAGTGTTCCTTCTGCTCTTTCCGTTCACTGAACTTCAATGTGGTGTTTTTTCCTGTGTTTATCCTCACCTGAAGCAAAAGACATCACCAAGACAGAATTAAAACATCGGAAAACAACTTAAAACAAATAATATTTTAAAGATCCTGACCTTCTTGGGTTCGACGGTGTGAGAGAAAAAGATGGTAGGCAAACAGTTGCCTTCCTCTTCTTCGTCTTCTTCCTCCTCCTGTTTCCGGTCCATGACTGGTGGTGCTATGCTATGAGGCACCGAGGTCCAGCTTGGCTTCAAACTCACTCCATTCACAGGATGAGCAGCATCTCGTTCCTTCTCTTCCTCGGAAGAAGAGGATGATGTGTCCTCACCGTTCATATCTGCGTTGTCAGATAATCTGAAGAGAAAGACAAATAGTTAATACAAATGAAAACTACTCATATGGGGAAAAAAACACCAGTGTTTTTTCATGTACCTGTCCTGATCATCTTCAAGCTCCTCCAGTTTTTCAAGTTCATCCAATCTAGCCCACAGCTCTTCCTCAGTCAAGATGCCTTTCCCGCTCCCTTCATCACTTCCGTCCTCTCCATCATTCTCCTCGTCCTCCTCTTTTAGATCCAATACGGCATCCAGCTTGGGCTTAGAATTTGGTCTGTGAGCTATTCTTTGTCTTCCTGATGAAGCAGACAAAACAGAAGTCTAAGTGTTAATGCACGTTTGGTGCAGAAGTCATCAGACGACCTGCGAGAAAGATACCTTTGGTGACTGAAGTGCCGTTGTTTCTGACTTCTTCTCTGATGTCAACACAGTCGCCTTTATTCTATAGAACAAGCAAAAACAAATCCCCTTCAATGTTTAATGCAACATCTCAAACGTGAAGGCAACATGTGGTCATGCTACGTACAGCCGAGATCGTCTCCAAATCCTTCACAAGCCCAACTCTGGCTTCAAAGTTCTTCATCGTCTTGGATAGATCGTCAAGTTCATGCTTTACATCTGAGAGGGGAAAAAAAAGCATTAATATGAAAATGCACATAGACCGTTGGATGCAGACTGACCCATTTGACACCCATTGTGCAAAAGAAATGACTGTGTTAACATAAAAAATGACAACCAGCTGCAAAAGAGTTAAAATCCTTTACAAGCTGCGGGTGAAAAAAACTAAGAAAAACGATGACACAAACAGTTCATAATATCTTATGCCCTGAATACTACTCCGGATCATTAAATCTTCACAACAATTAAGCCCTTTTACTAATAGCAGCAGAGGGCCCTTGTTTCCATGGCAATCGGGAGCCCCTCCAGTCAGTGCATCAACTGGAAGTGAGGAAAGGTCAAACACAGAAGGCCTGACAACTCAGCCGCTGTCTGACACATTTCAGCTAGCCATGTTTGTATTACAGCACTTAGCTCTGTAATAGCAGGGGGGGCAGGGTCAGGAGAGAGGAGGTGGGGGGCAGAGTGTGTGTGTGTGTGTGGGGGACAGAGACGGCTGCGGATGGGCTGTGGAAGCACATTTCTGCTTCACTAAACACCCTAATAATGTTCACATCAGAGATCGTTACTTGGGCCCATTTGACTTGATATTTTCAGACCGAGAATGAACAGCAGGGGAAACACGGGCACACATGTTGTTCCACAGCTACACTTGAAACAACATGTGAATTCACGTATTCTTTAAAGACTCCGTACAGGTGTGAGTGGCTATCACGAGATAGTTTTGACCTGAATGCAGTGGAACACAGGGATGCTCTAAACCCTGTGAAATAAGGTGAATGTCACAAATAATGTTCCTCTTCAGTACAACAATTATAAACACTATCTGTGCACGGCATTGACAAAAACAAGTTCATCCAACAGTTATGTGATCAATCATGGCCACAACTGTGAGTGGGTTTGTCACTGCAGTGTTCAGACTCGATGCAACGACACCATCTGGTGGACGACGACGGGTAGTGTCGAGTAAACGACCCACTGTTTAGAAAAGGGGACGGGAGACGGACGATCCTTTGGAAAACAAACTCACGTTTCATCCGGTGGTCGACTAATTTCTGAGCCTGCTTGGCAGAGCACCTGGCAAACCAGTTGTCGCCGAGCAACACTGTGAGCTCGTTGGTGTGCACCAGCTTCCCAGGCATAAAGGCCAGAGAGCCAAACGGCACCTGTTCACAGCACAGAGGGAAGGATTGAGTGGAAAAATGTGCGAGAAGAAAAAAGAAATACAACTTTCAGTGTCAGCAATAAACACGTGCATGTATATATATATATATATGTGTATACATACACAGTATATTTAGTGTCTGCTTCTGCAAAGCTACAACAGGAACACATCTCAAAACTCACAAAGCACAGGGTGTGTAAAAGAATCTGTTCACACGTAAACAAGGTTTGCACTAACCATGATGTCATAGGACAATTGATCAGGAAGAGTTTTGAGACGATCATTCAGGGCTTCATAGTCACCGGAAACCTTTTTCCTGCAAAAATTACAAATAATTCAGTTCAAATGATTTCTCGTCTCATTTCGTATTTTACAATAAGTAGAGATTTCCCCTAATAAACGTTTTCCTTACTGTTTGCTGTTTGTTTGAGCTAATTATCTACTAAAGAGTGTTTTTCATGCTCCTGAGTTGAAACAGATTTTATTTAAAAAAGGGGAAATCCTAACACAATATAATCAGAAACCAGTCAAAGCAGCAGTAATGGCATCAATGAGATTTCATTAATAATGGCTGAACGAGCCTTTTGCTCGGCAGCCGTTTTGACTGAGCACAGTAGGAGAATCAAAGGTGTAAACTCAGTCTCAGGGTACACATGCTGCTTCCCTGTCACACTGTCCCGACATACAGCCATCGTTAATGTGATCACTAACACCTGTGCTTGTCTTGCTAAAACATGTCAAAATGGCTGACGCGCAAAGAGCCTGTTCCCTCCAGTTTCATGGTCCCGCTATTGTGCGCGTTGGCTCACTGTCACCCTGCCATGATGTGGCACTTCAATAGTTATAAGAAACATATTTGGTGAAGACTTTTGAAGCCATGTGTAATCATCTGGACACACAGGAGTTTTCGGTTGTGCCTAGTAAGACCTGTGCTAACGCCACATTGGCTTTGCCAAATTTAAATACATAAAATCAAGGAATAAGAGTCTGTTCTCTGTTGTAACTCAAGCGAAAGCTCTTAATTAAGGGTAAAAACTTGACATGACATTGGCTGACATTAGCACAGCATTAGTTTAAAGATGGTTTGAGGTACTTTGAGAAATCCATAAGGTCAGTGGACTCAATTTGTCCAACCCTAAGGATTTAAATTGAGGCTGGTGTTAGAAGTGTGTAGAGACCTGCACAGTCCTGAGAGGACTGCCAATTTTTTTATTTTTTTTTATTTTTACATTGCAGTTCTGCAAAAACAGAGCTCACACTTCTTTGTTGCTTAAAAGTTGAACCATTATTTTATTCTCATCATGGAAAGTGTCTTCAGTTCCACATTAACAGATCCTTTTCACAGCAGACACTTTGGCATGTTTTAGCAGCAATAGCGCAGGTGTTATTGATCACATAAACGAGGGCTCTGCGCCATTCAAGTCAGGACAGCATGAGAGTGAACACCTGTGTGTCACACCTGTGCTTCTCCCACTGTGATGTGTCAAAGGCCTTGTTCAGCCTGCCAATGAGAGGGTTTTTTTTTTTGCATATCCAAATTAGTTTTTGATAAATCTGGACCGAAGAACACAACATTAACCGTGTAATTTTTCTTTTCTATACATCTGACTGATCAAACTGGATTTCAACGTATCTTCTGCTACACTGTGGAGCAGTCCGTGGACTAATTCAGAGATAAATGCCTGTCTGAGGAGGAATTCTTGACTGACGCACCTCCATTTTCCCTGCATCTCAGTTTGAAAGCTGAGCCACAAGGGTTAGTACGCAATATGTTGGTAATATCAATTACCAGAGTGGACAATCTGCCCAAAAATATCTGCAATAATTGATGTAATATTCCAAAAATGAAAACATAATTAGCTTATTGAATGTACATAATGGTAAAGCTCAGTCACAGAGGTGAAAGAATGAAGATATAATGGAGTGAATGACACTATTGTGACAACTCCAAATAACTGATCTGTACGTCTGACTACATCACACAATTCCCACCACCGTTGCTCTGCCCTCAACTTAAATCTAAGGAGAGGTCTAATGGAGTGCCAGTGACTATAATAAAATGTTATTGTTCACAGAGGTGGATAATTGCCTTTGGCCTATCCGGTAATTCATTACTACTGTGAACCACTGTATTGGTGTGCAGGGCATTTTACAGCTGCTGTTGTATTGAAAATGCTCCTTGTCACCGCAACTGTTTAGAAAGCAGGAAATAAAAGGAGCTAATTGTGGCACACTTGGAACGAATGGCTGTGATTGGTCAGGGAGTGTCTAAAGTGGTGATTTTGACCACAGCTGGTGCTTTTAATGCAAAACACTAATATTATCCAGACACTTTGAAGCTTGTGGTTAGTATGAAAAAAAAAAAATGAATACAAAGAGAGGGTGAGTGGATAAGAATAAAAGCGACATTTCTAAAACAAAAATGTTTCATTTTCTTAACAATTTGGATGCATTCAAAGATATCTGATTACATGCACTAAGTACGTGACATCTAAAAGGATGTACTACCATGTAAAAGAGATTTGTAGTCTATGTAGTTTCCAAAACAAAATGGTATACAGGACTTACCAGTGTAAAATCCGACTTTCACAGTCTTTCACCACCTGTGTTTTTTTAGGACACATCATTTTAATAATGTTATTATGAACAATGTGCAAATATTTAAATATTTCTATACAATATCAAAGTTCTGTTGGGGAAAAATAAACATTTTCAAATTACTGTTTTACAACAAGAGCGACACTAACTATATGCTACATGCATTCACACAAAATGTAATATTTTTTCTAAGTCATAGAACTGTGTAACAAAACAAGAGAACATATCTAAACAGCAGGGAAGCAGGAGAGGAAAAATAAACACAGCTGTAAAATCAACATCCAAATGGTCAGGAAGACCCACACCCAAGGTGTTTATACAGTAACGCATAGATGCAATGTAAACATTTATTAACAGTCTCTGAGCTTCTTCAAAATGAATATTGTACAGAAGAAACCAGTTTGTGGACAAAACAATTAGAGGATGTTGTTCACAACACAGACCTTAAAAATTCTATTTACCTGTTTGACCAAGATATTAATCAACAAAGTAACTGATAATGAAAATAATTATTAGCTGCAGCCCTGCAACACACACACAGGACAAACCATAACCATAAAACCTCAACCTGTTAATATCTAACTCCAGTCCTAACCTCTACTCATATCTTAATCCTAACTTAAACCAGAGCTTCAGAAAGTAGGTACTGCTTAATTTTGTCTCCATGAGGACTACTGGTTCTGGTTCTGGTTCATACCAGAAAAGGGCACTAAATAAGTTCAAAAACAAGTGTGTACACAAACACACACACTTGCTTTAAGGGTCATTTAATTACAAGTAAGAGGATTTATCTTTTAACTTTAGAGGTCTGGCCCCTAAAAACCCTGCTAAACTTCTGAACACACCCACATTTGTATAACAATGAAATACAAAAATATCTAGTATCAGTTATTGGTGAAAAACAATCATGGCATCACTAATGATCATTATTGGCCCCATGTGATTACAAGTAAATACAAGATATGCATTTTTGAATGTAAAGGGATGTCGTTTATAAGTTCACTGATTTCAGTTTCGTTTCTCTATATAACAAAACTTTCCACGGATTAAATTATAAATTGTTAGTCTCTGCAAAGGCTAAATTTGCAATAGATGAATAATCCAAAAGTGCAACAGTATTACACCGCCTCGTATTCCTGATTTTATAATACTTCTAATGTATATTCTACTGGTTTGTTTAAAGATTAGATGGGGGAGGGGAGGGGAGGAGAAGAGGAAGAGGGGGTGTGTTACATGGAAGGTTCACGAGCCCACGAGCAAAGCTTGCTAGTTGACAAATTATAACAACGTTCTTAATCATTTTCCCTGTTTCATGACTTTATTAAAGTAAAAGCATAGAACCAACAGTCGAAGCAGAAGTGAAAACACACACGCGTCCTCCTACAGGAAACGGTTCAGGCAGAACCAGAACTTGACCATGCGAGTGTGGAAGCTTCTCGAAAACAGTAAACGCACAACTTCCAACATGTTGCTAACTGACTTCAGTCTGACGGTGCACGTGTGTGTATTGTACATGTTAGTTTATAACAAGAGGAAGATTAGACATGTTAGAGGTCCACTGGTCCACCGCGTGGCCAACAGTTGCCTGTGCTTGGGCCAGCGTTAATATTAAGCAGCAACATTATTTCGTGTCATCACTGCACGTTACCTTCTCGTGTTCCTCCCGGAGCCTGAAAACTCCACCGAGATCACCTTTATTCATTTCACCCTTTTCAGCCATTGCCAACGCACAGGACAGTGTGTGTGTGTGTGTCTGTGACCCCACACAAAGCTCAGGGGTTGTTGTGAGTCCTAAAGAAGTGTTTATGAATGCAGCAGCAGCTATTCCTGCGACCCGTACTGCTCGTGTTCATCAATGAGGCAATGATGGTAATCCACACTTTCGGAAGTGATATCATTTCACACTCTCATTTCAGGATTTCTGCATGTTTTCCAGAAAAAAATATATCCACGACTGTTAATATTCCAGCATTAGCTAATAGTCCTCTTCACTTTCGCTGCGCCATGCACCTCGATTCAAGTACGACAGCAATATCAACACAACTTCCGGTTGGACTGTTCAAAATAAAAGCCCTTCGGGAGGTTTTTCGTGTGTGTGTTTTGAAGAAATTAAATACATCAAACAATCTATCACGTAAAGAGTAATTTTGTAACATTTAATTGGCAGAAATGCAATACCCATAAATATTACTCTTACATAATAAGAGTATAATCACTTTAAAATAAAAATCCATCCATCCAGTGGGGGGAGCTGGTGCCAACCCAGCTGACACAGGGCAAAAGGCAAGTTACACCCTGGACAGGTCACCAGTCCATCACAGGTCCACAGGGGCAACCATCGACTCTCACACTAACACATAATCCCCAAATCTGTGAACTAGCAGAAAAGCCACACACAGGGAGAACATGCAAACTCCATGCAGAGAGACCCTTGTCCTGACTGAGTCGCAAACCCGGTTCTTCTTGCTGCAAAGTAAAATAAATAAACTTCAGATTATTTTCTAGTAAGCCTGATGTATGTACTCGGTCAAGGGCCTTGCTTTACAGAAGCTGTCATCTTGCACCGCCATGTTTCTCCAAAGCTCAAATGAATAAACCAGCCATGCAATTCATTTTGCATTTTAAAAATTGAGGCTTACTATTACTATAAAATAGCAACATCCCTTCTATATTAAGGCCTTAGTACAATATTTTCCCTCATTAAGTGATAAATCTGTAGTCTCACCGTTAGATGTCAGTAACTACTTACTCATTGTTTGTTATGTGCTAAATTAATTGAACACAGTAATTAAATGTATACATATACATTATAAACCTTTTATGGAATGTAGTTATCTCTCCATTTTATTTATGACACTGCCTCACCTTCATTTACAGGCACTGCCGGGCATGTTATGCTTCTCACTTCCCTTTTAAAACTCAAATCTCTCTGGTGTCAAACTTTGTACACCTCTAAATGACTCCGATCTACACTGAGCTTGAGCTACACTTCTACTGTAATAAACAACTATGTTTTCTATTGACCACAGTGCTATTGTTTTGAAGACAAAAACATGTTTCCGTTTTTCATCTTCGTGACGTGAACTTGACGCAGCTACTTCTCCGTTTCCTGGTGTCCTCTGGGTAAGACTGTGCTGCTGCTGCTGCTACTGTACGTATATAAACACTGTACATTAATCGACAGACTGCCACTGTGGTTGCATTAAAGTGCTTTATAAATAAAGTTGGATTGGATTTGATTGAGTTGTGATATTAAATATCCTCATACGACGATATTAAATACCCTCTACACGAACAGAGTAGTTAAGAGATAATGACACACGTGACACAATACACAATCCTTTATAACGGCTCATATAAGCCAAACATAGATAACATCAGCTCAGACGTAACAGTTATGATAAACATGTTTGGTTGCTGTATAGAAAATCACCAGTCTCTGCACCTTTCATCTTCTCTGACACTCTGTGGCTGTCATTGGTGCTTTTAGTAGCAGTTGGAAATATCATGATCAACAATTATCAAAATTCAAAATAATAATTCTAATCAGTTTCCGTAATTGAGTTATCAAAAATATACAAAAACTGACAGTGGATATTAAATTAATTACACGACTGTCTTAAAGTGTACACATTTGTTTACAAATATTTGATTATTTGATTATTTGATCTTTTATGAAGCCTCGTGAAAAACACATGAAAAATAATACTAGGTAGGTATAGGTTCATCTGGAGAAAACACAATCCACAAAAGAATTAATACGCATTTGCTGCTCTTTCTATTTGAATTAAATTTAAAAAACAATTCCTCGTACAGACTATAAATCATTACACCAATTTCCATAACTTAAAAAAAACATTAAAACACAAATCAAATTATCACACAAGACACTTAAGAATAATAGTAATAATAATAATAATAATGATACATCACAATTAAAAATTATTATATTTATTGATATTACACAAATCAAAACTGTAAAAATAAAACCTGTAAATAAAGAAGTGAATAACAACTGGATTTTCTATAAACGATAACACGACCAGCAAAGTACTGGAAGTTGGTTGTATGTACCTATTTTAGATTGTCCGACCAAACACCAGAAATTTCCTGAAACTGTGGATTGTCCCTGAACACAACGATTTTGTTTTTTCCCATTATGCATTGCGGCCGTAGTCATGCTAGCTCAGGAGTCAGGTAACATTTGACAGACTGGACAGACCATTCATCCAAATACAAGCTCAAGAAACAATATTAATGAGGATTTAAGAACCTGGCAAGGTTTGTGTGATGCTTTTACTGTCGCTGTATTTGACTGAGATATTATTGTGTTAAACATGGGTTTAATAGATGCTACACTGGGTAACAGTTCTTATGGTTCCTGGTGCACTCGGTGCTATTCACAAATTGTGTATGTATATCGAACTGTTATAACATGAACTCATTGCTGTACTCCAGTGTCAGTTTTGTATGTTTAACTTCATATTGTCGTCATTTTATTGCGTGTCTGTCATGGATAGATATGTATCTTAAAAGTGTCTTTGTCTTGTAACATTGTAAATCTGATTTTCAGTATGAGTCAACGTGTCAATGATGTTATGAAGCTATGTTGTGAGTTATCAGCTAATCAGCAAATCCAGACCACAGTGAAGGGCTCAGGGAAGGGAGCAGCAGCAGCTGGAGGACTGGCCTTTGCTGGAGGGTTAGTTGGGGGTCCTCTTGGTATTGCAGTGGGTAAGTAAAGAAAAAAGAAAATAAACAGCTCCTTTTAGCTTGTTTACAAAATATTTACTGTCATCATGACTCATTTGTCAAACTGGAGCCACTCTTTGTATTCTCTGCTGTTATCACAAAAGCAAATACTCAATTGCCAAATGACTAAAGGGCTGTCAAACTTATCAATATGTTTTCTGCTTTTCAAAAGTGTGTAACCATCTTCTCCTCCAGGTGGGGCTGTTGGAGGCCTTCTGGGCTGCTGGTTGACCAGTGGACAATTCAAACCTTTGCCTCAAATCATAATGGAGCTCAGTCCAGTGCAGCAGCAGAAGCTTTATGATGATCTCATGGCCATTCTGGGAGACATTCAGTGGACAGACGTGGTCCAGTTAACTGCTCTGGTGATGGGCAACGCTGCCCTTAAGCAGCAGCTGACAGGCGCTCTTCTTGGATATGTTACCAAGGAGCTCCAGGGCGAGGTGCACTACGTGGATTAGTGTCTGTGGGAACACTGGGAAACACTCAGAGGCCTTAGTGCTCAGGAGGATTTAGCATTTGATGATAATGTGAACTTTTTATGTGAAGGTATATAGGTAGACTCTTAATTTAATGTGAAATCACACACCTGCTGACAGCGAACACAGATCAAAAGCAGGACCACACATTGTTGTGAAGTAGAATAGCTGTTTATCTTGGTGAACATACTAAGGTTGAATGATTTATTAATTTATTTATTCATTAAGCCTCTGCTCATGTCTGACTTTAAATGTTATCTGAACTATTATTACAAGTACATTAGCTCTCAACTAGCATTACTCTCAAGTGAATACTGCCATATGCTGAGGTTAGTACCTGCTGTGCTGTTTGAAATGATTACAAGGATTTTATTTATCAAGTGTTTTTCTTTTTTAAAAAAGTTGTTTAAATCACAACATATTGTTGTCATCACTGAGCCAATTCAGTTTTATTGAATTTGTATCTCATTGAGACTTAAATCACAGAATACACTGTAAACAGTAGCAGTTAATCATACCATTGTCACATTTTGCTACTGCACCTCATCAGATTGATACAAACAAGTGTTGTGTAATTATGATGCTCTAGTTGCCTGAATGCAAGACCCATGGACTGGACTTGCTTGTGTTGTCAAAAGCACTGTATGCCTTTATAGGTTGGGCTAATAAATGCCAACATTTATTTTCTGCCTCACTTTGTGCATGACTGTACTGCTATGTAAGTTCAAAGGCTTTGTTGTATCTTTTTAATATAAACAAACAATATCTATATGTGGCCATGCAAAGAGTGAAATTAGTACTTTTAAATACAATTGTACATAGATTTGTCTATATGTACATATGGTTACTATACATTGTAGTTACATAAACATTTGTGTATTCTAATGCCTTTACTGTTATCAAGGAAATTGTGTTTTGTCCTTGTGTGTTCATCTATGAGCAGCAGAACTCATAATGTAAATGACAAATTTGAAATAACATTTTTGGGGAATGCAGGTGATGGAAACAAATATTAGATTTTAATGATCCATGAGCACCCATGGTGTATGTGGAAATTCATCTGAAAGGTACATTACACTGCCTGACTAATGTCTGTGAAGAAAGGAAAGTTTGAAAATCATGACTGAACCAAAAATATTGTTGAAAATATACATTTATTTTTAAAAAGACACATTTTCACCCTGACTCTTTATGCCACCATTTATACATACATATTGCAGAGAGGAACTCTGACAGAGCCTCAGCATTTATCTAACTATGACCGTATCCTCATCAAGAAACTCATATTGGGGAACGTCCAGGTTCAGAGGAGCAGGTCCCTTCCAGAAGCGTCTCCGGCGTTGGCGATGGGCACGCAGTCCAAATGAATTCACACACCGGACAATGACCCAGCTGGGGTTAAACGCTCTATCCTTGTCATGTTCAGGGTGACGCAACTCTGCAATATTGAACTAAAAATTAACTAACTTAGTTTTATCCGCTGTTTACTTTCAGGCGAAGTATGTCAGTGACGCCATCACTGGCTACTTCCTGCTAGCGACAGCAAGTTGTTATCATCTGTGTAAACGGGCTACTAAAAGTACACCAGCGTAACACTTAACATAAATAATAAATATGTAAAATGCGATGTGCGAGTAAGCAGAGTTGTACCCTCGTATCGTTCAGCTCAAAGATGTCATTCCTAACAACTCTGACTACTTTGACAGCAGACGTTATTTGCCCCTTACCAGCGGAAGGCACAACCTCCTTAGCTCCGGGGAAAACCAGACTTTTAACCGCGTGTTTTGTTGTCTGCAAGTATGCGGATAAAGCACCGGGACGAGCGTCTAAAGGC
The DNA here is from genome assembly GCF_019176455.1 of Solea senegalensis. Taxonomy (NCBI): domain Eukaryota; kingdom Metazoa; phylum Chordata; class Actinopteri; order Pleuronectiformes; family Soleidae; genus Solea; species Solea senegalensis. The sequence goes on from NC_058030.1 coordinate 16,896,538, forward strand.
ATCATCTCTTTTGCAAAACAGAGGCGTTTATCCCACAGTAGGGAACGCGAGCTTGCATAATTTAACCAGACTCTTGATCTGCGTTACCAAAAAACCCTTCCGCTCTCAGAACGTTCCGCTCTTTGTGACGCCTGAACCAAGTGCCCTTTTAGTTTATCGTTGAGTATCCGGATTTATCGAATGATTATATCGGATTTTTTATTTAAAAAAATGTACAACATATATAACTAGTCTTTAAAATTGAAATTTTAGAGCCGTAATGAAAGAAATAAAAAACAAACTGAAATTAACTAATAATATCAAACAGGCATTTTTCTAGGCCAGCTATTTATAGGGGTCCTCGTGATGTAAACAAGTGTCCTCCCAAAAAAACGGTGGTGAGCTACACAATGGTGACATGATAAGGAAAAAAAGAAAAGAAAAATGAAAATTCCAAAAAGAAAATTATTCCTTCTAATTATTTTTGCCTATGTGGCATTTTCACTCTATGCGGCATACAGTGTCTTCTTCAGCACTAAAGTCATTTCCCGTGTCCACAGGGTGGTGAAGAAAGAGTCAGGAGCACCCTCGGGTAAATTTTCTTAACTGTCGTCTAGCCATGATGACATAATTCACACTCTTCTAGACCGACAGCTAAAAGTACCTAAGACAGATAACTTCGATGCGCGTCAATACGCTAAATTCTTATATTATACTGAATAATGCTTGTATTGTGTTTACAGGTGTTGTCAGAGATGGCGGTGCTGTTGCTCCATTTGTTGCAGATGAGTGGAATCCGTGGGAGGATGAAGAGGTGGAGTACAACTCTGCTCTGAGCAAAAAGAGAGAGGCCTTTAAACAGCACCTTAGTCGAATTGATAAGAACAAACCCCAAAGATTCAAAGTCCAAGTGTGGGGGAAAGCTGCCATTGGTAGGTTTTTAACTTGGTTTATAAAATAATGTGTGACATCTGGTTATGCTGTTACTTCACAATTTGTAGTTTCCATGTGCTTACCCATCACATTAGAGTAAAAAAAAAAAATATGAAAGGGGACTTTAATATTAAAAAAATAAAAGAAAATGTTTATAGGTTATATAAGTTGCTGTATCTACACATTCCTCTCTTTAATACCAAAATGTCTTTGTAGGCTAAATATAAACATTTTACCTTCATGAATATTGTTTTCAATGCAAGGAAAAAAACAGCTAATAACTAGCCCACTTGCATAAATAAATATAATTAGGTTTGCCTAACGTTTGTATGGTGTGGATGGAAAATGCTTGAGAATACATTGGTGAAGAGTGACATGTTTTCTTTAATTCTTTCTATTGTCCAAAATGAAGGAGATATAACAAAATACTACATTTTTATCCATACTGTAAATCTATATTAAAAATGTACATTGCAATTTTCAAAAGAAAATAAAGCAACATCTCTAAACAAGTGCGTGGAGGGTTTTAGTTTACATTAGAGTAAGGGCTACAACTTTAATGGTCCTTGAGGAAAAAAAAATGTATACATTTATTTATCATTTTTACATGTTAATACCAGGAATGTCTACATATACAGTGAGTATATGGCAGTGGAAGCCTTGCAACATATTACTCATTACAATATGGTACAACATACATTTACTTCAGAAGTTAACCATCTTTATTCTTCTCAGGACTTTACCTTTGGGAACATATTTTAGAAGGACCACTCAACCCTACTGACAAGGTGGCCCAATGGAGAGAGGGGGAGCTGCAGTCAGGAAAAATTGATTTCAGGTGATATATCACTGATGTGATCTTCCAAAAAAAGAAAAAAATCTGCTAAGCCCAAACATACAATCACAGCTTCTGTGAAATACACCTCAAAAACAAACAACCATTGATGAAGGCAGAAAACTGTTACACTGATTATTTCTCTCTCCATCCACTCTTACCTCTTTGTTGTTAGTTTCTACACAGGTCCTGCTGTTGTCCAGGGCCATGTTCCTCTGGATATGAACAGCCTGGTTCTGGTTCTGAATGGCCGTGAACAGCAAAAGGTTTCTTACTCCACACGATGGTTGGAACATGTCCAAGCTCTGGTTCAGTCCCACACTGTGATGCATGTGGCTGTGGTCCTGCTCGGCAATGAGCACTGCAACAACGCCTGGATCGGTCCTTACCTAAAGAGAAATGGTGGCTTTGTGGAGCTGCTGTTTCTCGTCTACGACAGCCCCTGGATCAATGACAAAGATGTCTTCCAGTGGCCCCTCGGCGTCGCAACGTACGTCACCTTATAGTTCTCTTTGTATGTGTTAGTGTGTTGGCATCGTGTTAGGCATTGATTATATTGTGCATGTTATCTTTTAAATTGATAATGTAGTCTAACATGTTGTTCTGTTTTTGTTTTCTTTGTGCAGATACAGGCAGTTTCCTATGATCAGGCCTAATGCCCAACTGATTACCTCCAACAGACCATACCTCTGCAATTTCCTTGGAACAGTGTACAAAAATTCCTCCAGAGAAACACTCATGCAAGTGCTAACACATTCAGGCCTGGATAAGGACTGCATCACCAACGCTAGAGAGAAGTAAGTCATGACTTAGTAGTATTGTTTAGCACCGATGTGGTCCATTAGACTGATTTTGTAGACTGACTAATGTTGAGAACATTTGTCTAACAAACACCTTCTTACTGACACTAGCGCTACACGGGGCTTTTCAGCCCCTCTTATTAAAAGATCAAGGCGAGAAATAAAAGTGTTTTAATATGTGGGCTACTAAAATATGCATCACATCAAATATGGAAAGCCATTCCCAACACATCATGAAGGAAGTACACATTCTTGGCATCCACATACTGCACACATACTGTACATCTTTTCTCAAGCATGAAGTCTAAACACTGTTTTATTTATTTCAAAGTGGGTCACCTTTTTTATCAATTGATCAATTTACCACAAATAACTGAAGGACTCAAAGAGATCTACAAAGTTATGTGGTTTACTTGAAGGTAGACCTACACATGTCAAATTAGGATTAATTATATTTGGGTGGAGAGGGGTCAAAATGGCTTGTCAGATTCTGATTAGTGTATCCTATTCACTATAATAAGAATATTCTAAAACTGTTCAGGCATGTTGTTAAATACAGCTACAGTTAATTATAGTAGATTATCAGACATCCACCGAACTCAATTAACTGTCAAATTAATTCAAGGCTCCAGAGACAGTAGGAATTACTTTATCTTATTAATGTCTTAAAGGTTCGAGTCCTTACTTATGCTGTTAAAGTTCTTAGCTTTCAAAGTAAACTGCACCGGAGGAATCGTAACTAAAAGCACTATAACTCGAGAAGAAGATAATACCCCCTAGGTTTAGTGAAACCTTATAAGAAATGGCTTCTTTATGTATTTGTTTGAACAGTTAAAACAGCAAAAATTAGTAAGTGATTTTGCTATTGCTTTTATAGAATGTGAAGAACTTTGGTGTTTTTCTATTCTTCTTAGAACAGAATATCTCCTGTTAAGATTTCTGTAAATTAAAATGTAGCTTTTTTTGGCTGTTTAAAAACCATTCTGTTGCCCGTCCATCCTTCCTCAGGTGGCTTCCTCAGGAGACAACAGACAGTTTGAGGCGCTATCAGACTGCTCTGGCCCAGAGTGAGCTCACTCTCTGCCCTGTTGGGATCAACACAGAGTGCTACCGCATCTATGAAGCCTGCTCTTACGGCTCAGTGCCTGTGGTGGAAGACGTATTGACACCTGGCACGTGTGCAGCAGGACCCAGCTCCCCACTGCGTCTCCTCAAAGCTGCAGGAGCGCCATTCATCTTCATCACTGATTGGAAAGAGCTGCCGGCCATCTTGGAGAGGGAGCGAGCACTGAGCCACGAGCAGAGAGTGGACAGGAGGAGGAGGCTCTTGGAGTGGTACGCCAGTTTCCGTCAGCAGATGAAAGAGAGGTTCACTGAGGTCATCGAGGAGACTTTCTTCAAAAACGGCTGACTGTGATGCTTAACCAACAAACCTCACAAAGATGAACAGGGGGAACACTAAACAGTTATTTAATTTCTTTATTGTGGAAAATGTGATGTACTTCTGGAATAGTGGACCTGGTGATGTTCAGTGTAATTCCCGTGCAGGGTATTATAAAGCTGTTGTGTTTGTTGTAATGTTTTAAACTTTTATTGAAAAAAAAAATAAAAGTTTAAAAGTCTTGTAATGGCCTTAAATCCATTACTATATATTTATTATTTTAAATGTTTACTTTGTGAACGTTCTGGGCATTTTGAATCATGAGTAACAAGCTGCCTTTGCTCTTTATATTAGTGTTTTATATCTCTCTGTTTGTATGGATTTAATATTGTGATTTGTTTTTCTTTTTGAAAGACTACAAACTAGGTGTATTCTGAGATGATAATGTGTTTTTAGATCTTGTTTTGAAATGGTACATAGATCTATTTTGTATTGTGAGCAGCTAGAGTGGATGTTGTTTGTGTGGCATGGGTCACCTTTCTGGTGAGAGCAGCAAAAATGACATTTTCGTTTTATTTATCTCAGTCATGTGCTGCATGTTTTTAGACAGTGCAATAAATTAAAATGGAGAGTTGTTCTGTAGTCAGTGGGTGTGATGTCCTGTGCTTTCATTCACCCTGAAGATGGCGCTGTGGACCAATTAGTTTTCAATACCAAGTATTACTTTTAACTCCAGGACTCTGAATGAAGGAGAAAAGCTTACAAACGTTTAAATGTATTAAGCTAACACAGATTAAATAAAACAAAGCAGAAACAATAAGTGCTGTGGTATCTTCAAATGCTGCTTATTTGCATTTTCAAGCTCAGACTTTGAAAACTAATATATGTACATTATAAGTGTAATATTATAGTATAATATTAAATCTATAAATCTTTGGGGACATACCTGCATTTTCTAACTTGGCTGTCTGCCTCTGAGGGATCCCATGTGCTGCCAACAGCACTGGATGCATGTATATTTCATTGCTGACTGTTTTAAATTATAAAGTTATACTAAGGGAACAGCTATTAATTGCAGAAGTCTTCAGACACAGTGGATGTTGAATGTAAAATAATCCTCCAGGACAGGGAAATAGAAGATAAATGTAAAAGATAAAGTTGTATGTATGTATTATAAACAGCAGGAAATATACAAAATAAAAAAATATTGGTCTCCACGAGGACTTAGACTTGAAATGTGATTAGTTTGAGTTTATGGTTCAGCTTTAACTGATTATTATAAAGTTAGGGAAATCAACGCATTGTCCTCAGAAGAATAGCTACGCAAATATCTCATTCTGAGTGTGTGTGTTTCATGTATTGTGCATGTTGTGGGGACTTAGGCCTCAGCCTGTTTACACAGTCACATTATTTGTACGTGTCTTCTTTATGGGGACAAAAAGCAAGTCCCCATGTCGTATATTAATACATTTTATGGTGAAGACATACTGTATGGTTAGGGTTAGGTTAAAGTCAGGGTTTGGTTTAGTAATTATAGTGACGGTTAGAGTAAGTCTCCAGGAAATGAATGTAAGTTAATGCAATGTCCTCTGAAGTCATGGAAACCAGAGAGCGTGTGTGTGTATCCCTCCCTCCCTCCCTCCCTCTTCTTCCTCCCCTCTCTCTGCCTGGCTCCGGCTGCTGTGTGCTGCAGTCGGTCTGTCCTGTCTGCCTCTGAGCCTACCGCTGGGAGTTGGTGGTGGTGGAGGGGGGAAGGAGAAACCGTCGAGGGACAGCTAGCCAGTCAGCCCGGGGGGGAGTGAGTGAGTGTGTATGTGAGTGTGTGAGAGAGAGAGAGCGAATCCCAAACTGGGAACCACTGCGAAAAACTCCACACACGCTCGGACCAGTGTGTGACTTTAGGGACGATTTGTTAGCGCTACTTTGCCGGGAGCCGAGGAAAGCTGCTCTGAAACTTACGTGACAGTTTTTTCCATCTTCTTCTCCTTGTTGTGCAGCTGGAGCAGCGGCAGTAACGACGGTGCTGTTGCTCCCGGAGTTGAGTGGATTCATTGGTTGGAGCAGGATTGCGCATTGGCCCTGTTGTGGTGTGTGTATCTACCGCTTCTCCACGGGGACGAGGAACAATGCCGGAATAACCGTTTCCCTCCGAGTTTGCTCCTTTCTAAGAGTCATTTTTGTGCGTGTGTGTGTGTGTGTCCCTGTTCATTTTCCCCCCTCTTGCGCGGGGATGCGTTGGCTGCTGTAGGATTTGTTGCTTGTTGACAAACAGTTTCCACAAGAAGTTTACAACAAGCTTGGGACACAAGAAGACATAAAATGTCCACGCCGAGGTTTAAAAAGGATAAAGAGATAATCGCGGACTACGAGAGCCAAGTGAAAGGTAAGAGGGGATGTGTTTTGGAAGCGTGATGAAAAAATAAGTGGGACCAGGCGTGTTCATCTCTACCTGCATGCATGAGTCATAGCCTGTGATGTGTTCAATTCCTGTAGATGTTCCCGTCAAGCCAAGTTTTATTTAGTTATAAATAAGTTTTAATAAGTTAGAGTATTCAATTTGTTAAAAAGAGCATAAGAGAAGTTAAAAGCTCAAGTAGAGCAGAAGGGGGGACAAATATCAAAAAGTAAATACAAAAGTGTACAAACCTAAGATTTGCTTAAAAATATGTAAGCATTTTGCATTTTAAAAGGTCAAATAACATACATTGAAAAATACTATAATTAGTAATATATGTACTACTAATAATAATATGGGTTGGTATGAATGGATATGACCTCAGACTTGGTTGCATACAGTTAAAAGCACCGTTGTTTTCAGACTAAATTTAAAAAGTGGGTCAATTTCATTGTGTGCATGTCTGCATTTGAAAAGATGAACTTCATTAGCAGAATAAAAAGACTGCTGTTTGAGTTCAGGAGCACCGGCGAGTCTTTTGTTCGGTAGTTTTGCACCTGAAAAGCACGTTTAATTGCTCAGCAGCACGTTCACCACAGGCCCCCAGCACAGATCACTATCTTTCACAGGTGCAGCCTATCACATCATCAGTACAAGTTGTGTGTCCAATCAGGTCACAGCAATTCAGTGCACGATCACATTTGACTATCACTCACTCAATCTGCTGCATTTTTCTTTATTATGTAACACGTTTAACAACCTGTTACTGTCTGAGCTGGAGTCGTTTGAGGGTTTCTCACAATCACAGGTGGTGTGAGACTTTGTAGTAACTGCTTTGTCTCCACAGGGTTATGCAACTGAAGGGAGGCTCTGTGATATGGGCCATGTATGTTAATGTTATCACGATAAAAAAACGTTCAAATCAGTAATTTATTACAGTGTGTAACCTTAAGGAGGGTTTCTTGGTAAAAACTTGAACATACTACCCTTTACTATGTTTGTCTAAGTGTATCTATAATTGAAATAAAAATAACAGTGGTCTTCTTTTATGCAGACTGCCATGTTTCTACAGCAATACAGCACGTATTTCATGTTTTAAAACGGAAGCGTACTAAACAAATAAGAATGTAGTTTCTGGTATGTGAAGGCCACTGTAGTTCCCTACCACGCATGGGTAATTTTTACACAGTCAACCTTTAATTGGCTGCAATAATTAAGTGATTACTAAATTGACTGCCATCTATTTTCTTAATTATTTAACAGATTTAAGTTCCCCAATTTTTCGGCTTGTCAATCTTGAAGGTATACATATGTTTGTTTAGCTCTATGAAAAATACATCATACAACTGAATATCCTTTGAGGATGTGGATGGTAAAATACTGATTAAGATTATTGCATTACTAACATTTTATGGACCAAACTACAGAAATGATAAGTTGAGAAAATAATCAACAGATTCATTTCTGCCATAATATTTAGAAGATTAAACGCAGTTAGAAGCTTTTTGTATGTGCCGTACACCACAGTTACCTATTTCAGAAGTATGAGGTAAATCATTCAAAGCTATTATGTGTTATTTATCAAGGAACATAAACACAGCTTTGAACTTTTGTTTTAATGCTATTGAAGAAAATCATATTGTTCATATTCATATTCAATCAATTGTTCCCTCTTTCCCCAGATTGCTTTAAACTGAGTGCACACGTTCAGTCAGCTGTTCTCATGGGTAAAGTTTAAGTTTGTTGCTTGGGGGCACCTCAGCAGAATTGGGCGATGGTGCCTGTGTATGTCTCTTTTCTTTTTAAAACAGTTCTTCGCCCTCTTTAGTACCTTCTTGATGTTTCAAGCCCACACACACAGTTCAGAGTACAAGGTTGCCATGTGGCTTGATTTAGCTATTTGAAGGTGATTTAAAGGTATGCCCGACACCCTAATGATACCACCCTAACTTATCTTGTGTCCTCCGTCCCCTTCATGTGCCCCCATGCATGCAGAGCAGAGTTACTTTGCTCCCAAACAGGCCAGCACAGGAAAGCGGCAGTTGCTGCTCCAGGGTAACCATGGGGATTTGGCCCAGAGCCAGTCAGCACTGTCCTATACTTCTGTTAACATTCTGAAATACCAACTATTCACGTCCCCGTATCCAACCTAAATGTCCCCAGAAAAAAGGACAGAGGTTATTAGGGGTCGTTGGGGGTTTAGATTTGGGTAGATGGGAGAAGGAAGCAGTTGAGATTGACGAATTACACGGCTGCATGTGGCCGTGCACAAGTTCTCATTTGCAAGGAATGCTCAGCACCCTTTCTTCTCTCGGAGAATGACTAAGGACTTTCAGCCGATAATAGAAGATGATGCACAGTCATAGGGGATGCTGAAGAAGAGATTACGACGCCTCTCATTTGACATGCAGGACCCAACGGGGTCTTAATAAAACCCCGATGGTGATGAGAATCACTGTTGCTTGATGAGACCACTGGTGCCCCAGTTAATAAATATGAAGGTGTTTTGTTTTGATATGCTGTATCAAATGTGAGGGCAATGCACTGGGGCTTGTCATGTTTGGTTATTATTATTGTACGGATATTATTTTAGGGGAGTCAACATCAAAGCAAGTGCCAGTTTTGCATGAAGTACTGTACGTACGTATGTTTTGCTATGCAAATCGACATTGGTCAGTCTCTTTGAATGTTGCTTTAGTTTATTTATTAATATTTATATTTTGTACACTGACATTTTTGGAGTGTATGTATAACAGCGTTCGCCTTTTGTCACAGATAACGGCGACAAAATACAACTCTGAAGTGTTTCATTAATACTCTAATTAACCACAGTGTGTTTGCGTTTACTCCTGTTGTCATGTTTTACATTGAGAGCAATCAGTAGGTCAAATGAGATTATATGATGCTTTATATGGAATGAGAGCTGCCTGGCTCATTAGCAAGTCAGCAGTTAGCAGTTAAAGAAAATGCTTGGAAACATGGTTTGTTTAATTTTTGCCAGCATTTGGTTTTCTGCTCCTGGTTTTGCAGCTGTTAAGTGTTTTTTTTTTAAGAGTTTCCAGTGATAATGAGTGGAATCACATCTGCAGTGAAGCTGTGGTAGCCAGAGGTAGAGTCTTTAAAGAGAGACCCAAGAAGCTGAACTACAAGACAGCCCAGAAAACAGCTGGAGCTGATGTTGGAGGTTTTGGCCTGCAGTGCACCTTAAAATTAGTCTAATTCTTACAATGATTTTGACAAATACCTGGCAGCCAATTTTGTCTGATCTTAAGCAACAACATCTGGAGCCATATGTCCTGATATTGATAAGTCACATTGTTATTTGGCAGCATTTTTTTCTTGTTGCCACAAGTTTCCATATATATTGTTGGGATTGCTAATTTTGGGCTGAAATTTCATTTAGCAGGCATGTACTTTTAAAATACCTTTCCAACATTTTATTTTTTAACCCTGCCACTCAGAATATATAAACAATGTTGGAAGTTTAAGAAAATTGTCCTTTCACTGAAAACGCTCTGGGTCATGGGAATTATACATTTTATTTTATTTTTGCCAATGGCGTATTTTGACATCTACTACCAGATTTGGCTTGTTTTTGGGAAAAACAGAAAATGTAATATTTGGTTAAGACCGTTAAAAGCTAACTGTGCACATCAGCTGCACGCAATTGAAGTCATTTCAAACCAGTTAGGGTAAGATTGTGGATACACTGGTATTCTGTGTGTGGTGTAGCATAACTGCCTTGTTTTCTCCCTGACAAAGTGTTAGTTAGATGTCAGCCTGTGGCTTGCTGGTCGTGACAGGGGTGGTCGTGACTGCTACAGCAGGACTCCTTGAGCTTCTGACAGGAGTCTTCGTCTGGCTCATCATAAACTCTGCCCCCTTTGACCTGCCCTCATGGTAGTTTGAAATCAGAGCCCTGCCACTCTGCATACTGAAAGAGAGTGGTCTGCAAATGTTTGTGTGCAGGGGGATTACAGGCAGGAAGCTGCTCTGAGGTGGTGTGGTTGTGTATATCTTTCAAATTAAATGGATTTGTCTCGTGGTTATATGCCACATACTTTCTTTTTTTCTTTTTTTTTTAACTAAGCTACATTTACACTACTACTTACCTTTTTCCATCTAAAAATGCATAAACTCTGCTCCAGGTACGCCTCCTGTCCACAGTCCATTTTTCAACCCAGTGAATAGAGAAGTCTGAAAATGCTGTTGGCTTTAATTAAGTTTGACAATGATGATGCAGAGTGTGTTTCCACCCAGTGGAAAGGCACAAAGGTGCACCCTTTTTGCTGTCCATAAAAGAAGACCCTTGCTATTGCTGAGCACAAGTAAGGCCTCTTTCCCTGCTGTGCTTTCTGTTTTGGCCGGTGTGTTGTCACCATTTGAAAGTGACTGGTTAATTCAGTTTCTTCTCAGAAAGGAGCCCACTGGTGCATGACATCAGCCATAACTAAGTGACTCATACTGCGATTGAAAAATAAACTCAAATCACTGTATTGACTAAGTAGCCGCACATGTTCATGTTCAGTTGCTAAAACCGTCCCCAGTGCCAAGTTACCCCACACTCTTTTCTTATGATGTTGGGGCAGAGAGAAGTATCTGTGTGTGGGACCAGAGTGCTGGGTAATGAGCTGGAGGAGATTCAGTGTGCAACTACATTAGCTAATATAAGGTACACATTACTAATTGAATTGGGTATTGAAACAAGGAAAACAGAGGAATTAAAAGTGAAGGGGTATTAAACGTGAAATAAAAGGGAGAGCTAAACGGTGATAAGAGATTTTAGATACTTTCTAAACAACCTTAATTCCCTTGAACCACTGATGGCACCCAGCAGATGGACAGACCGGAAGGCAGAGAGACTCAAACTGACCATCAGGCCATGCTGCTGCCTGCAACCCAGTAAGGCAGGATTAGGAGGAAGGAGATTGGGGGATGGGGAGGGACGGTATGAGGTCAGTGCAGGAATAAGTGAAGGCGGTTGTCATAAGCTCTGCCTTGGTTGACTTCTTTTAATCCATGTCTTTGTGTGTCTGCAGTTGTTTCATCTGCAGGATGTAAGACTTTTATGCTTTAAGTGGTAGCAAACACGCCCCAAGTAAAGTCTCTTGCTGTTTCTTATTTCCTGCGTTCACTTAAACAATGTGACATCTGCCACTTTGCCTTCCTCGTCTTTGTGTCAGTGGTTTTACTTACCTTGACAATCTGTTTACAAGCTGTGGCTCATTGGACGGCTCCATTTCTTTTCAGTCAACCTCATGGAAACCAAGACTGAGCTGTGTGGAGCCCCAGGTCCTTCTCGTGCTCTCACGGTGTTCATGCAATTGTAGTAAGCATTGCTAAATGAACAACTGGCTGACTTGTCAGTCCTTTGAATGACTATTCACATGTGTACAGTGTCACATAGTTCACAACATAAAAATAATATAAAGCTTTTTCAGAGAAGACACCGATGGCAACATTGCTGCAGGTATTGAGGTGGTGTAAAGTGTAGCTTAGGAATCAGTGAAACTGCATGCAGTGCATTGACATGATGCATTCCTTAAAAGAACCTTTTTTCACAGGTATTTTTAGATATCACTGCTTACTTAATTGTCCTCGCTACAAAAATAAACTTCTGGAAACGTCCTTTTTCTTCTTGGAGTTTACCAGCTGTTGGCACTAATTATGTTGCATTACTGCCCTCTTGTTCATCTTCTGTCTTCTTCTTAATGTCATCTTCTTCTTCTCAGTAGTTTTCTTTTCACAAATCCTCTTTACATCCTGTTGGAAATGGAGTTTATCGATAAAAAGGTGTATGTATCCCTACATTTGAATGAATCAAATTGGTGCAACATCATTCCCGCCTCCCTCTACCATAAACCCTCTTTCCTACCAACCCCCGTAACACTGATGAATGGAGGTTTAATTTACTGATCTTGCATATAGTTCTCTTCTCCTCCCCCATTGTTCTTTCGTCTGCCTTGTCCTCGTGACTGAGGGCAACAGGCTTTGTGCTCCCCTTGTAATCAATAGCCAGAGAACAATCTCTAAAGGCACAGCTGCCATGTTGTGTGGCCCTGAGGAAAAGTTTAAAATGAACAATACGTCAACAGAATGTACCCCTGTAGTTATTTTACTTATTTGAAAATATAAGGCAGTCTCCTTTCTGTGGGCACCCCAAAATATCTACTCTGTTTAATGTCTACTCCTCCATATATCTGTGGTTTCCTCAGTATGTTCAGTCTGTCTTTAGTTGTGCAGAGAAGAAACTGGACAGAGTTTCCCATGGTCCCGGCTCTGAGCTTATCGCCCTCACAATGAGAGCTCATTGTGGGTTGCGGCAGTAGTAGTAGATCCAAACCCGAGTGGGCAGCCATTGTCGGTGTTAGACCAGTCATAGAAAGGTCTTGTGAGCTCTGTCCAGAACTCTCTACCACCCTCCCTCGTGATAGAATCCACACTCAGCAGATTTACATGACATTAGATAAAAGTAATTGTAATTTCCAGCTAAAACTGGACTTGTATACATAGAAACACACCTAGATAAAACAATTGGTAGTCAAATTATCACAGCTGGACTCAGGCTCTCTGTAGATTTTCTATATGTGCGAAGCCTGGTCTTTGACCTGGAAATAATAATAGACACTGGTACACAGAAGAAAATCTCTGCAGAAGACCTCTGCAAATATGGACAGTGTGACCTGGGGCCTAGGTGTGAGGTGTTTGGGTACAAAAACTATTTACATTTAAAGATCCTGTTAGCCATGTTCTTCTACAGCCTTTCACACTGCCAGTGATCACTTATGGTGGATGTTGTCAGTCTTCCTTTTCCTGTGTTATGTTCCCACTTACTCACTTCTTAGGCTTCAAAGAGAGTTTCACCACAGCTAGCATCAACATTAAAATAAACTTATCATGACAGATGGAGATGAATATGTGAATATGAAGTATTTTATATTCCCCTTTTATCCTTTGGGGATTTTATGAAGCTGTTAGATTCCCTAGAATCTCTCTTTACTTCCTTGCACTGCTAGTCAGCTGTTACCACAGATAGTACAATTATTTAATTGTCATGAGGCATCGTGTCATGTGGTTATTATGCAACAGATGAAAAAGCTGATATTTCTTTAGATTTTCTTCATGCCTATGGCTTACTGTCGGATAAAGGCAAATGATGCAGCTGAGTCATCAACTATTTCCGGCACATATACATAATCACACACAGTAGCCTCGTGTATTCTGGAAGTTGATCAGTAAAATGTTCCATGCGCTACTACTCGTGTTCTCTTTCTCTGCTTTGTTTCTACCCTCTCAATGACCCCCTGCTGGCGGCCTTCTGTCGGCAACGACTTGATCCCCTGGTCACCCAAACACTGACCTCTGACCTGAGCCCCTGGACCTCAGCCATGTCATTTCTCTTCACTTGGATGGATGTGCCCCTCTCACTGAATGGTTAATGAATTTAATTTTGAGCTTGATTTGAATATGCTATCTGCCTGTGAAGTAACTGATAACTGGCAAATCTGTTTCTGGACATTATAGCTTCTGTTGTGACTAAAAAATATTGAATTGATTTTTTTCACCACTTCATAAGACACAAAGGTGTGTCTGTTAACTTGTTCACAAACACTTTGAGTAGTCAGGAAGGCGGCATTAGAGCTTTCTTTTATTGACATCCATGGACATTTCGAGAAATGCATTTCCCTTTTCTAGTATTTATAACTGGGGCACCTACGGTTTGTTTCCTGAAGGAACTGGCACAACCGCAACACTGCACTTCCCAGTTCTAGGAAAACTTTGCCGTGTCATTTCTTATTCTAGTGGATGTTTTTAGGTTAGGATGAAGTGGAGCACATTGCTCTGAGCAAGAAGTCCCTGCAGACTCCTGACAGGCTGCTTTATTTAATAGGAGTGACATGCAAAGTTCTATTTTGACATTCAGGTCTGATGGTTCAGTAATTTCCATCATCGTGGAGGAGGATGACGGAATTACTGAAACACCATTATATCTGGTGAATATGTTTGTTTACAATGATTGAAAATGTCAGCACAGTCTGTCTGTGTATGTGTGTGCATATACTTGTTCAGTCAGCTCAGTGTGGACAAGCCTCATATATCTTACTTTTTAATCAGACTGTGAGAAGGAAGCTACCATCTCCCCTGGGGTTCTGTGATTTGTTCTGGTTAATGGCGTGTCAGAGGGACGTGATGCATGGAAACCTGGCTAGGTGTGTGGTGCATGCATGGTTGACTGTCCTGTGGTCTTACACCCGTACATTATGAAAGGGTGGCTTCTTTCTCCCCTCTCTCTAACAAAAAAGAGAAAGCCCCAGTCTTGCTCACTGTAGTGTGGAGAAACAAAGAGCAGTGAAAGCTGATCTGTCTGTTCTTTTCTTCTTCTTCCCTTTTTGTCTCTCGCTCTTGCTCTCTGAGCAGCTGCCCTAAGGTCAATTACATTTTCTGGCCATGCTCAACTCTCATCACATGTGATCACCCAGAAGCGCTGGACAGAACCTTCGTGGTGTTGCCTCCTGCAGGCAAAGCTGCTGTTTGATTCTACCTGTCTTGCCATGTCAAGTTTGTGTACCGCAAGGAAGATGACAAAAGCATCTAATGAGATGTACTGAAAGACATTTTTTCAGTGGAAGACATGTCATCTCAGCACCCAAGAGAGTGTGCTTAGAGTCTAAGAGACGTGGGAAGGATTGGCAGCTTAAGCTTCCCCGAGGGTAGTTTGGAGAAGATAACAGCACGTAACTCTGTCATTTCCTCCATATTGGCTTCCACTATAATTATCTGGAAATTAGGTCTTTGTGAAACCTCCTGATCCCCCCTTTTTATGTGTGTGTGTGCGCGTTTGAGCTGCTCATGTTAGCCTGTCTTTGGCCTCTGGTACCCTGCGAGGAAGGGCGGTAGGGGGTTGTCACTGATGACTTCCTCATTCCCCACAGCTTGGCTTTCACTGCAGATGCCTTGTGAAAAATCAGTCCCCGCTGGCTGTGAGCAAGTGTGTGACAAGGGGACTGATTGGTCCTCAGGCTACGTCGGGCTACGATGTGGGATGCTGTGTGGGCGCTTGGTCTGAAAGCTGAATGGTTCGAAAGAGTTGGATGTGATTTAAAATACAACTGTCTCTATTAAAGCCAAGAACACACTTCACAACTACCATAGCCAGATGATCGCTGTGCATCCCACACTACATGATGTGCTGTCTTGTGATTAGATTTTGAAGTTGCTGTGAGTTCACACACTTTGCGAACGTTCACTCAGAGTTGCCAACTGATATTTTTCCAATTCATCCAGGTCAAGAATGAAAGAAAGGAAAGACGCTTTCAAGAATATCACATGTCCAGTTGTTGATTGATTCAATGACAAGGTCACAAAATAGTCAGCAATACCAGGATTAGTTTAGCTCAGCTTCATGTCTGCGGGTCAACTGTAGAACGCTTACTGTGGCAATCTGTCACTTTTTTGATGATGTTATCCTGTCCTTGTCTGTGATTGGCTGAGACAAGAATAGTGCGATAGAGAACTATCTTTGACAAGCCAGTGGTATGCAAACGTCAGCCAAGTTTAAGGTAGACCTGTTATCAAGTTAGGACAACAATCCATCAACACATTCATGATTTGTGAGTTGTGTTTTTTGTTTTTGTTTTTTTCCCCCTCACAAACCTGCCCTGCTGGTGGTGTTTTTAAATGTGTAGTTCACAGTCTGACAAACATGTAATTATCCTGCCTGATTCTTCTCCCTCCCTCATCTCAAGATTCCTTTGTCAGGTGAGGATCTCTACGTTAGATCTTGGGAGTAGGATTGTGAAGCAAATATTTTTCCATGTCTCGGTTTAAACCACCAAACTCTGCTACACTGCAGTGAGCTGGCTGTCTCCTTCACGACAGCCTCATTATTATGCCTTGCAGTACAGCTGAGGCCTTACAAATGTTGCATCAGATGGAGACCAAAAAAAAACAACAACCAGCGTTTCTTTTGACATCACCTGTAACTGTGGTTGATTGCAACTCAAGAACCGCCGACCAACCCACCCCCACCATCCACCAACTGCCATTAATGCTCTGCCCAATCCTCCACCCCAGCTTTGGCTATGGGCATCATTGCTGAAATGCCTCCACGTGGCTATTTTGACCCCAACTACTATGCCCTCAATCCTCAGCCTGTGAAGCCAGACAGAATACTGAGTACAAAAATAAACAAAAGATTTCTTGAATGTCTCGGAAGTGCTCTGGCAAACAACATTAGTAATTGTGTTGAGATGTTTAGCCTTGATTATGATGTAATATTTTAACATCTTACTTAAGAGTTTCTTCCTGTTATTGGTGATTTTCCCATCAGGGAATTAGAGCCCTATATGAATACGCTAACACTGGCAGCACTGTTGATAACGTAATGAAAACTGTGATTTGTGTGGCAGATAAGAGAGGAGCGATGGGTGTTTGTATTTATATGAATGAATAGCGGATAATTGTACATTTGGTTGAACTTGTTTTTTTATTACTGGGGGAGTTATAATTATTCTGCTTTTATACTCCCCAATGTCTATACTAAAAACAACTTGTTATACTGTCATATAAATTGCCATTAAACATATGTTATTAACCGTGCCTTTTAATTAAATCAAGAAAACTATCATGGACATGAGCAGACAGACAAACTTTAACCCTCAGACATCATCCATGTTTAATAAGGAGCATTAGAATGCATGAGTTCAGCCTCCGCAGTCTCTTAAGTGTGTCTGTTTACATGAGACTAAAGTCATCGCCAGGAGCTGTTTTAGCTGTCACAACCCAGTGCATCAGGTGGGAAAATGCATATTTTTTGGGGCAAGTTTCTGCTTTTTGTTCAATGTTTTCACCCCGTCTCCTTCACTTAAATGTTTGAAATAGCACAGATAAATGAGTCTTTGTTTTTAATGCCGGACTGCCATTTTTCGCACTAGAAAAATTGGAAAGATGACAAACTTCAATGCACAGACATAGAAGAAAATGACGCAGTCCTAAACAAACATTAAATACATCCTATTAACACCCACAAGCTGGAGCACACAAGGATGCAGTGTCCTGCTTGGAGTCTAATTTGAAGGCATTACCCCTATAATCAATACTGCCTGTGTGTGGAGACAGTGGTGTTTGTAAAAGTATTTTTAGAGGAGGCTGAATGGGCATGTGTTTGTGCTTCTCAGTGTAAATGATAGCACAAACTTGGTTTCAGCCAGCTGCTGCTTTGGCAACAAGTTATTCACCCCTTTATCCATCCTTTTTGACCTTGAAATCAGCCTTTTTTTTCTTTAAACCTCTTCCTGGAAAATCCGAACGGGTGGCTGGAACAGATTACATATTTGAAAGTCTTTTTCATGAGATTTATCTTTGTCATTTTTTTCAGAGGCTCTTTGGTGGAAAATACATTAAATTTTGGGGAAATATTTTGAAAAACTCGAGTTTGACGTCAGAGATAAATAGAATAAGGCGGAAAGGTTCCTGCTAAAGCAGATCTGAGATTTACAGATGAGCAAAGAGTAGCAGATGGAAGCGTTTGTGTTCAGTCTAGAAAGGACTTTCACAATTGTCGCGCACTGAACATTGGCATTTTCAAGCGCGCTTACTCTTTTATTGGACTGTCTGGTCTTTTCAGTCCATAGAAAACAGTTTTTCAGCTAATTATCAGTCTTGTAGCATTTCTGTCTCTCACACAATTGCACTTGCTTTTTCAGTCTCCCCAGTGGGCTTGCAGCACATGTCCATGCCTCTGGAATTAGAGGCCTCGTCTTGAATAGTAGGGCTGTTCCTCCGCGGTCCTTCCAGCTCCTCTGCTGGCGTAACCCTATCAAAAGACCAGAAACCACACATCCTGCGAGGTGCTGTTTTTTGTGGCTGGCCAAGGGGTGGAGCACAGTGAGGGGTGGTCAGTGACAAGAAGGGAAACACGTGACTGGTGGGGGGGAATCATATTTTCTTTGCTCTTTAGTGGATACAGTGCAAATGATGAAGGGATAGCTGATGGTTCCCATGTGGGTTTTTGCTTTGAATTCATGGTATTTATGCAACCCTCTGATGTTCTCGGCTGTGCAAGTTTGAGGTTGGCCGCTGCCCTTTCTGCCTGTGGCACACACGTGCTGGCTGGCTGTTTGCTCTGCTGAAGGTGTCATCAATCACCGACCCAACCACAGACAGAAATGAGTAGGAATCAACAACATATCACTGGAGATGAATCTGTTCCCTCCCCACGATAAGAAAACAATCACATACAATTTGTATTTGGCAGTGATGGGCTTTTAATCTACTTCATGTTGGCTTATGACTGTTTTGGAAAGAAGCTGTTCTTCATGAGGTGGTGTCCTCCACATACCCCGATGCAATATACGGGATTAGAGTTGCAGTGCGTCCCAATTCAGAGTTGGCCTTTTTGATAATCCATGCAGCAGGCATGTTGATGGCCAGTGAGTCCACCACTTTGGTTTAGCTTCAAACTGCTGAAACGATTGTGAGTGGATTGCTCTGAAATTTTACCTAAACATCCATTGAGTACATCTCCATGCACAGTTGAGGCGAGCCATGGTTGTAGCTCGACCACACCATTCCAATGGACATGTGTCATTGTGGCAGTATTTACTAGCGTCTAGCGGGGAATCGATTTATTGAATGAAGTGTGTCCACCTCGGCTGCATTTTCAGTTTGTTTGTATTAAGTGATTTGTGGTTTAGCTGGCGGCTCGTTGTTAGCATGTCTAGCACCATTCCGACTCTTCCTACCAAGTTACAAACTATTCAAATCTTTAAGCTGACAGAGCCTATAATTGCACTCCTCATCAGTTAAACAAATGTACTGGTCTGTATTTTTACTGTTATTATTACGATTATTTGTTATCTTGTTCTCTTCTGCACCGGCTTCTTCTATTATTTCAGAGTTAAACTGGGGGTTGGGAGCAGTGGTGCATGCACAGAGCCCCCAGGCCAGTTTGAGTCCAACTCTGGTCCTACTGAACCTGTACATGCATGCAATAGTAATTTGACTCCCAATTGCATTATCTGGGTGTGACGGTCTGACTTTGAGAAGTTTGATTCAGTACCTTTTTAGTTGGTCTAAATGTTCATATGTATTGTGAAAGTCAGGTTTCAGTCAGATTAGCACAGGAAGTGTTTGTGTTTTGTTTCCCTTAATGTAATAAACCATGATTGAGGCCAAGTGGATGAATCATCCTGATGATACCATTACAGTTTCCTTCCATCACAAGATATTTTTTTCATAAATTAATTAGGTTACAATCAAATATCAATATATTAACATTCCCATAATCCCCAATTTGTGTGTTAAATATTGGCATACATACAGCTGAGAGTATGCATAATACAGCCTCGCGAGTATAGCCTTGTTAGGATCGCTGTACTTTCAGTCATTTTATTGACTCGGGGAACATTTATTTTAGCATTTTATGTGATTTATTGCAGCATTATAGTCAGTTATATTACACACTGTCAGGTGACTGTGAGTACATCATCCACAGAGATTCTGAACTGAAAATTGTGTCATTCCAGACATGGAAATCATAGCTAAGTATTGTCTTTATAGAGTAGACCCCAGTTTCACACAGTGATAATGCAGGCTATGAAGCGTGATTAAAGCACAAACCACCAGAAGCTTTTTTGTTTGTTTGTTAGAACCTGTTCCCACATTAACATATTTTTGAAGTACACAACCTCCCCACAGATCTTTTATTGGACTCATAAAAAGATGGATTATGCTAATCACAGGGCAATCTTTTTGCTGGTATTTGTTTTCATTATGTGGAAAGCTGAAATATTTGAGCATGAGAAGGAGAATGAAAAACTGCCTCAAGGTGTGCTTCTCCCTCCTCTGCTTCGGCTATTATGTAGAAATTATTGAGGAGAGCTGTCAGCTGAAACTGTATCAAGAACCTCAAAGGCTACATCTGTCCCTCTATACTTTCCTCTGACCCAACGGTGCCACAGTGTCCCGACTGTGGGAACACGTTGTCATCTCAAACTGGCAGTGGCTTCAGCTGGCTCCAGGCCATGGAGTCCCTGCCCAGCTCTGGTGTCTCCACGTTGCTGTGTGGGAAGACACGCGAAGGAGCAGGCATTTAAAATAGAGATGTTGCCTATATACTGTGAAGGGAGGCAGATGTACAAACACTTAAGTTGACAGCTGATTCAGGGTGACAGACATAGATGTCATAACCCAGCAAATCTTGATGGTCCTGCAAACAATTCTCTCCCACTGATGTCTTCCATTTACCACGTCGTCTAGCAGTGCCATTTAAGCCATTTTGCATCATTACGCACTGTCATTACATTTTCTTCATACCCGTGTGTTTGAATCGGAACAGCTTCATGTGTTGCAATTAAACTGATCCTAAATGACGGACTGCTCTGTACAATGATGACAACAACAATAATAATAATAATAATAACAATATTGATACATTTTATTTGTATAAATTATGATGTAAAAACTGTAACAACATTCTTAACAATCACATAATCTTTGATAATGCAGGAATTAAATGACACCCAAAACATGAAAACATCATTAGGAACATATTATGATAATTATGGAAAATTCACTCCTTCTCAGCTGAAGCAAACGAATATGGATCTGTGCAAATGTAATTTATCCTCCTTTACTTCATTATTCTTGAGAAGGCATTTAATAACACAAAAGTATTGCTTAATAACTACAGCTTTTATTTTTCGTCTTGCGATAACAAATGGCTTGTATTTGTTTTTTTTGAGTGTGTATGAAGGTGCGTGTTTCTGTCAAGCATGTGTTTGTTTGTTTAAAAGTACGTCTACTGCGTTTGTCGACTCAGAATCTTGTTGTGAGCAGTATTGTGAATATATTTACACAGTGGTAGGGTTTTAAACTGTTTCTAGTTAATCATCCTTCCATTTGCCATCAAAGTCGCAGTTTCTCCTCTCTCCTGTGAGTCAGAGCTTCCATGGAGTACTTGCACGTTTCCCGTCAAGTTTGTTTTGTATAAAAAACAAACTTTGTGTAGAAATGTGTTCTTTTGTGCTTACAACAGCTTTATAAATGAGGCCCCTGGTCAGCGCTTGGTGCCATCGGAGGCCACTGACTAAACAAGAGCTTAGAGCAAACTGCCCAGTGTGCAGTGTAGGGAGATCAGGAGATGCACAGGGGAACCCAGTGTACGGGTCTTGTCAATGACTAAACCATCAAACCCTGTCAATATATCTCCAGTGACAGTCTGTCTGCATACCTGCAATGTACTCCGTCACAGGGGCACTTCCCTTTGTAAGCTGTTTTTAGGTTTTTGAGTGTATGCAGGTGTGTGTGTGTTTGTGAGGAGCCACATTGTGCATTTATTCATTTATATGCTCTGCTGTTCTCCATGTTTCCTTCCTGTCTGCTTGGGGCCCTTTATCCACAGCTTCTTAGAAACAACCCCCCACCTCAACACCCATACAAGCAGGCCACATAACTTCTCCCTTTTCTTTAGGTTCGTCTTTCAGAGATTGTATTATTCAAGTCCTAGCCAGCACACTACAGTTTCCACTTGTTTACTGCATGGGGAGGAAAAGATCCTCGTAGATGAAAAGCCTGTGCACCTCAGTTCCAGATGTTTCTCGTGCAACGCTGTTTTTTTACAGGCATTTATCTCTTCAGTTGTCCGACCGCAGAATTTTCATAGTATTGTTACCCCAAACAAACATCCCAACTGTAAGAGCTGTAGGCCTGCCCAGCCAAGTCTATAGCCTGAGGTGAGCTTTGTTGATAATGAGAAGGCGACTAGCTGCCTTGACATCTGAGCTTTAGCTCCTTTATCTGTCCCATCACTAATATCCCCAAACAAAAGCACATAGGCAAGCCAGGTGCAAGGTGAGGTGTCGTTTTCCATTAGGAAAAAACACAAGTAGTATTCTGGTATTTAGATACTCTAGGTCTTTCTTTCTTTCTTTCTTTCTTTCTTTCTTTCTTTCTTTCTTTCTTTCTTTCTCTTTTGTCAGAGCAGCTGGGTATGGTCCACAGATGAACAAGAAAAGTGGATGAGGTCTGGCCAAGAGACTGAAAGACATTAATGTATTTCTCACAGATTCTGTTTTCTCTGATGCTGAGCCACACAGGCGTAACCACGTCTTGTCTATAGCCGTACTATTCCACATTTTTTATTGTTGGGGGTTACTCTGCTTGAAATGTGTGAGTGTCAAATTCTTTCAACCCCGTGGGCTTAAAAGGTGTCTTTGATAACAGTTAGCTTCTTTGCATGTGGCCAGCTGTTTACTTCTTTGATTCACAGCAGTTACAAAAAGAGTAGTGACCCAGTGTTATTAAATATCAGCTAAATGTGTTCCTCTCAATTCATTTCAAATAATTGAATTCCCAAAACAAATCCATTTAAATGTTATTTGGTTTCCACATGCTGAGTTTGAGCTTCTGCATACTTTTTCTGAACTTTTTCTAAGACATTTGTAAGATGTGGGATGATAAAAAAAAATAAAGAACTATGGAGGGAAAGATGATACGACAGCTGTGTTTTGACAGAATTCTTTGACGACCGGCTCGACTCGCCTCAGCACAGCACAGATAAGTTTCTTTTCCACAGGCCTAGTACCTGGTACCAGGTACTTTTTAAGGTTCCAAGCAACATGCGTCACAAGTACTGAACAAATATTTTTAATATTTTTAATTAACTGATTCTAGTGATTCAGTTACACTGAAAACTAATCACTCTTTTGTGGGTGTGTTGTTTTGTCGCGTGTAAACAAAGTCACCGCAGTTTCATGCAGTGATGACTCCGCCCATGTTGAGTAGGTATTTTTTGTAGTGGAAAACCAACCTAAACCGTGCTGTGCCGTGCTGAGGCGAGCCGGGACCATAGTGGAAAAGGGCCTGCATGTACAAAATAAGAGCCACATATCAGGTCTACAGATTTGAGAATTTGACATCCAAAAGATTTTAGTGTGGTGTTCAAACAAAAAAGAAGCATTGGCTCACACATAAAGAAGCAGACCTACACATATGCAAACTACACATCCAGCTACACAAATTTCAGCCGGACCAAACACATCAGACTGGTGTCCAGATCAAACAGAATGTCTAGATGTTTAACAGCAGCTGAACAAACAGCCCAGCCTCTAAAGTGTGCTTACTTATCCCAGCGTTCAGCAGCTCACTCTTATTTTATTTGGATCAAAATGGTCGTCCTTACAGGCCATCACAATGTCAGCTGTGATTGATCTCTCCTGCTCACTGTAGGCTTCATCTGTAGGGGAGTTACCATGGCTTTTTTGGCTCATGTGCAATTCAGTAGAGCTGAATCTAATAAAAAGAGATTGTACTTATTGAAATAATATATTTAAATATTACATCATTCAACGACCCTGACAAAGATGTTTATTTTCTTAGTCAGACTCGTCCAAATTTCTGTTTCTTGTATTTGAACAGTCGGTACATTGAGCTGCCGTGACACATGTGTTAACAAATCAGAATAAAATTGGAACAGCAATCAAAGAATTATGAACCCCTGGACCTTGCTGGCATGTCATGTTGGCTGTTTTCACCTTTGTCACCCAAGCTATGTACTGGGGAGGTGTGTCTATGTCTGTGTGTGCTGTGCCGGACATCTTCACCAGTCCAAAGGGCTGTTAGTTTTAAAACCTGCTTTCAGGATTTGTGTCAAAATTAGGTTTAGGTTTGGCATTTACTTTGTGGTGGTTAAGCTATGGAATGTATCATGCCACATTACGAGTCCTTTCAAAGTTTGCAGGACAAAATTATGTACATCATTAGTGTAAAATAATCTATCGCCTCTTTTACAACCCATCTAAACCTGGAATTAAACTGTTTTGTTTTGACCCATGGAAATGGGAGTTCATGTGAACTGCTCATCGTCATTCGCTCAGTATGAATGTAGCACCAGTGAACAAACCCACCACTGCACATAAGTTGCTGTAAAACAGGCCTCTTGTAATTCATTTCACATGAGTAGAGTCATACTATTGGATCATGAAAGTTGCCCAAGAAAGTTGGTTCGGCTCATGTCATTGGCAAGAAGCAGAGGATTATGGGGCCACCATCTTTTCCACTCTGAACAGTCTTTCTCTGGATCACAGTAGCCTGCAGTATTCCCATTGGAAGCCTCTTTGTGGTTTTGGACGCTGCTAACGTGTCAATCAGATGCTGTAATGGACCCCACTTTGCCACTTCTGCAAATTCTCAAGATAAAACGCTTTAGCAAAGCTAGCAGTATGTTGTTTGGCTGTGCTGCAGGTGATTGTAGAGAAATTTGTCCACTTTGCAGAACTGTAATATTTGTAGGACTGACATGATCGGTGTTCAGTAATTACTGTCTTTGACAGCTTTATTTTCAATCAAGACTTTTTTCGCTTTATTGTGGTCAGGGCAGGTGTAACAAATATTATAGTATAATAACAAGTACAGTCTTAACGATGAGGTAATATGAGATAACAAATACAGGAACCAGTGACACGCTCTAGCTGTTATGCCCAGATGTAAGGCAGAGGTCCGACAATGTCTGACATACCAAGCACATGATGAATGTCTTACTCACCCCACCAACGTAATGAAGACATTACACAAGTCATCCACCACAAGCACGCCATGTGAGCTCTTAAGCTTTAAGTCAGTGCACACTGCTCTGTGGGTCATCATTTATTGGCCCTAATGAGTCAGGAAGTCAAATAGAAAAACTATCCCCACTCTTGAGTTTAAAATCCACTGTAGGTGGGGATGCAATTACTGAGATAATTCACCCATGAGATATGGCACTCAGCATCACAGATCCATACTAGGATCTTTTTATGACCAACATACCATCTTTTCACAAATAGCGACCAGTGCCTTTATTTACATCACTGCCAGAAGATAACAGGCTTTTATTTGAAGTAGGCCATTGGTCATTCGCATTATACAAATTCCACTTGTAACGTGTCACACATATCCAAAGAAAGTGTCTATAACTAGTGTTTAACCAGTTGTAGTGACGCATATTTTTTCTCTCTCAATAGATTTGTGCTTGGGTATAAGTCACACCAAAGTCAGTACTAATGAATCCTCGTATTGGTGCAGTGTTACAGTTAAATGCCAAAATATACACTAAACTAGGGTACATAATCCATCCACTTGTTGACATAGCGCTGTGCCTTGCTGGAAAATTCCTGGTTTATTACATTTGCATTACTCACGTTCATCTTTTAGGAGTAGCTACAGTATGTTATCAGCTCCTCTGGTGATTCAGCTCAGACTGATTGCTTTACCTTGTATAACTTTTGCAGTGCAACTCATCTACTTAAAAGCCATCGTCTACTTTCATCAGCGACATTAAGGTACTAGTCAATGCTTGGCACAGGAGTCCCTCAAGTGCCTCTCTGTCTGGTCCAGGGCCTAGCATGCCTAAGTTCCCATTCATCTGCCTGTCATTAACAATGTGGAGAGAGAGGGCAGAGAGAGGAAGAAGGGGAGGTGCATGGCCAAGAGGTGATTACAGTGGTGGATTTTACATCTGGGTTGCAACATCTAACTAAAGGAGCCTGGTGGCCTTTATTGGCACAAGTGTTGAACCATGTGTTGGCGTGGGCATGAGTCCGACTTAATATTTTCCACATTCATATCAGCATTCTTTCCTGAATCATTGTTCATTTTTATATCTTTATTGTCTTGTAACATTAATTGCATTGATTACATACAAAGGCAGACTCCCTGTTTGCCCAGGTGTATAGCTGCTAACAAGATGTGTGAAGACCAGCTCAACAAACAAAAACCGTGTGCCAGAAAACTCGATGCATCTTGACTCATGCTCACTGGAAATGAACAACGTGGTAGGCACATCTTTTCCCGGTTTAACTGCTTGGATGAAACTACTTTTTAAGAAATGTTTACCATATGTTAGAGACAATAAAATGACTGATTGTCATGCTGTAATTAAGTGTGGCAGGGGGGCCTTGTTGGATTATCCAAGTACTCTGAAAATGTCACAAGAGGACATTCTGTAGATAGTCAGCTGTTTCTGGCATGTGTTCCCCCCTCCATCTTTAATTGAGAGCTTGTGCTCCGTTTAAAAAACTGATGTGCTGTTTCTTAATCACCTTTGATGGTATTTATCCTGTCTTGGATGCAGTAGAAGAGGCACAGGCAACTCCCCAAACTTTAGATCTGAAGCAGATGGTGGGGCTGGGTGCCCTCCTGTATCGTCCATCCCCAGGCCTCGGCTGCTATTTCAGGTGCTGCTGATGAGCCACTCTGCATGTGGAAATGCAGCTTGGGGACTGATGTGGTACAGCATGTCCCAGATAGCTGGTGGTGAACACTGTAATCAACTAGGAGAAACTTTTGAAGCTGAATTGTATAATATTTTATGGTACATAGTTGCTGTTAGCAAAATAGCAATGCTCTTTAGGCAGATTGAATTATAGCAAGGTTAATTGAGAGCATTCAGGAGAGAACATATTGTTGCATTCAGGAGAGTCAGAAAGGCCTATCTCTGTGGCTGTCTTACAGTGGGTGAGTTGTTTTTACTGGAGTCCAGTTTCTCTCTCAGGAGGTCAACATTGTGGGTCAGTACCCATCCTGCTTACATGACAGTATCTGTGACAATAGAACAGGCCTATCTGGCAAATCGGGAGTCCTTCTGACCTGCAAATCTGAACATATTTGTCGCCAGGAATGGGGTTATGGGAATTATGTGATGTAGCATCTAAAGCAGCAATTGGATAACTTCCAGTCCAGAAACAAAAGGGCCTTGGTCCAAAATGATCACCACAAAGACCCAGCCGTGCTTTTTCATTGTTTATATTGGCATTACGTATATGCATTCTGGGCCCCGCTGACTGATGTCCTTCATCAGCTGGATTTGTTGCTGACAGCTTTATAGTTTTAATTCTGCAAGCCTCTTTGTGTACGCGTGTCAGTATATACCTGCATATGGTTATGAAAGCGTGTGGAGCTTTGTTACACTGTTTCCTTGCACAGAAGAGAAATGGGAGTAACTGACTTTTATTATTTTTCTGCAACATTACACTGTTGCTTCTCTCTGTATCTCCTTTTTTTCAACACAGTCTTCTGGAGCACTCATCCCTCCTCTGTTCTCTAGTTTGTAAGGTCTCACAGATGTCTTTCCCCTCACTCTAATCTGTTGGAATAGAAATCTCTGCACATGTTTGTCATACAGGTGACCTCATAACAGCAAGAATGCACAATGTTTTAGTAGAACAACACTTGCTAGGACAGAATTGTGGATCCAACTTGAAAAAACTGTTCCACTTTTCTGACATGTAATTGTTAGATTTCTTTTTCTTGTCTCTGTTTTGGTTGGCAGACTACAAAACTGCACTTTATAGCTGACACCTGGTCAGAGTTGAAATTGATATACTGCATTCAGTGCATTCAGTTGTATTCGGAGCATACAACTTCTTGTAGCCTTATTAGTCTAAATTTATTGTAAATAAAAACAGAAACCTGGTGCATATTAAACAATTTAAGCTGTTATTTGACTAAACATGAAATAATAATTCTGTTCAATACAAAGTTTACATTTACCCTAAAGCAATCATTATGTCAATAAGTCTAAAGATAACTGTGAGTTAGAGCACAGACGAAAGGCTAAAATGACTAATTATTTGCTTCGCTCATGACCCTGGTTTGACGTAAATAGTGACCTTTCTTTAGCTAAAACACAAGATGACAATGTCAGACTTATAATTTCTCCTGACGAGTGGATACCTTTTAGAATAAGTTCCATGAAACTTCAGCTTCATTGGCCAATGTTTGACTTGGAAAATGAATGATTTAATGAGTTTCCATGTGCAGTCATGAATGTAATTGTGTTAAATGAACCAGTATGCTCCTTTATGTTAGTGCCCTGGTAGCTTTGTTTAAATCCCCAGATCCTTTGGAGATGGAAGCAATTGCAAGCTCGATCAAAAAAGGCCTTGTGGATTTTCATGCAGTCACTTTTATTACCCAGCCCCAGTCTTCATGCTCATTGGTAGTCTCCTGGTTTTTCAGTGGCCTGGTGTTCTTAATGTTAGATTTGTTGCTAAACTCCCACATTAATTGGGTTGGTGGTTCACAGTGATTGTGATGTTAGGTGCTGTGATAAACTTTATTATTACAGAAAACACCTCCCTTGTGTCCCATCCTTCTTGAAGTGTTTTATTTCCTGGTGCGTGCCAGAAAGAGGGAGCTGCTACTTGGAAATGCAGAAAGTAATCAACAGTTTAAAAAAAAAAAAAAACACTTGATCTAAATCACTCACTTATTTATCAACACTGCTTAAAGATTTAATGTTAAAGGATGGAATGGACATTTAAATTGTGCATCAAGGATGCATATCAGTGCTCATTCATAGTACACCTCTCACCCATGTTTTGATCACCTTTTTCTTTAGAAAGAGTTGTTCTCTTTAGGGCCATAGACAACAACTTGAAGAACTGCATGTGAAAAACCAATGACTACAGCAGATCACATTAACATACTGCCCCATAAGCACATTACGTTGGAAAGTTTAAGTTGGAAGCAGCAACAGATCTTACAGTCATCAAAGGAGGAAAAATGGTCATTGTCTAAATTACAGTCTCTTGTGTGGTTAGTCAAACACCGAAACACCCTGCCAGGGATTGACATACACTGAACAGGACCATTTCTAAACTATTTTTAACCTGGAGCAAACGTGATACATTGTGACATCAAGAAAGCCAGTAATTGTGGCAGAGTCTCTATTGAGGACTGGCCTACTTTAGCACTGGGAAGAACTGTATGAAACTTGCTCAGAGAAGGAAATGTACAGGACATCTGCACAACATTCTCATCAAATGTTTTCATATGGGGCAATTTTATAATGACATTATGTGTCCAGAATTTGTTATTTAGTCAAAAATTGGTTTTAAGATGTATTATTCCACCAAATACAGCTGTATTGGCACAGTCACTGAAGGCCTTTCAAACAATGTTTTAGTTAAACACTTAAAGCATGTCAGCATTTCAATTCCTGCATGTAAACAAAACAACTAACCCCAAATGTAAGTTGTTGACTTTCATGTGTGTATAAGAAGAGATCCTAACTGTGCCCCATGACTCATAAAAGAAATCAATCATTTACAGTAGTTGACCAGGATCAGATTGAAACGAATGTTTAATTAATTAGGTCATCAGTGTTCAGTATTCCTGTGTCACAGAGAGCAACATCTACTTTTACTCATCTACAAATGCATTTAATAGCAGGAAGTCTCCAAACTTTGATTGGTACTCAAATGAATTCATACCAGTGAACGTGCAGCCTTCAGTTGCACTCCCATCCACTGCATATTTGTATAATTGATTCATAATATAATCAATTTTGCTTAGTGCATTTCTTAGTACACAGAGTACTTTATTATGGTCTGTCATCCATTGTCAGAGTGATTTCCTAAACAAAACATTAAATATTTTTAATGGTCTCAGGAGTTTAAGAAACTACATCAGAAGTGGATCGTCTTTCTTAGCACTTGGTCGTTCCCTGTGTGCGCACATAACCACAGTTATGTCCATACTTATACGAGGGTCTGTGTTAGTCTAGGGTTTAGGCATTTACTGGTTGTTGTTACTTTCATTTTGTTAATAAATTATGTAAATTTGACAATGAGGCCTTACTGTGGTACCTCACAATCAAATGAGGGACATTATATCACTCATGACACTATCTAGACAATCAAAAATGGGAATTAAACTAGACAAGTCTAAAAATGACAGACCCATCTGTGCTAAAAGAGAGAGAAAAATGGTCATTTCCATTTCCTCCTTCACAAAAGTATCGTTTCTCCTGCTTCTAGTCGAATTTGCTGTACATTGTACATATCATGATCTTACCATGTGCTAAAGTTGATTCCCTGTTTTAACTTTTTGTCTTCATAGTCTATTTTCTTTATATTGCCACTGAGCCAGGTCGTCATTGTAAATGAGAACTGGTTCTCAACGGACCCACCTGGGCAAATAAATGTTACATAAAAAAATAAATAAAACGGTTAAATAACCAAGTATTGAATGGAGCTATTTGCATTATCATTACCTCGTCAATTGTGTGGTGAAGGAGGAGACTGTAATGTGCTTTCAAGGTTCCTGACAACACCCATGTCTCACCTGCATTCAATCTAACAGGCGTGATTCCTCAGAGAAGACCTCAGAGGGTAATTTACCTGCACATGAAACTAGTTTCAGTGAGAGCCGCTGTCACTCCCTTGTTTCTTCAAGTGGCTGTGGTTTGCACTCACAGGCATTGATGAAGGCGTGTGTGTGTGTACTCTATGCTGTAACATTGGTTGAGGTGGGAATCTGTTTCCATTCATCTTTGAGTTATTTTCAGCATTAATGAAACACCTGGGACCAGCATCGCTGACCTCACATTTCCACTAGCATTCAGAAGACCCATAACTAAAGGATAATAGGCTGCATTTGCTCTGTTCGGTTGCACTGATGTGAACACGACACATCTAATGTGATGTGAACATTGCACTCCAGCAGCTCATCTTGCTGATTCATCGTCCCTTTTAGACCAATCAATAGGTTTCAGAGACACACAATAAATGGGAATAATTATCAGACACAATATTCAGTACTGGCTGTCGGTGAATATAATGAAACTCCAGCTCTATTTGTGTGTTTGTCTTTCTACAATATGCTGATGAAATTAGCTATATATATCTCGGCAAAGATAGTCTTATTTCAAAGATGGATACAGTCCACAGCCGTTTTCTGCTCTCTACAGATTTGACATAATCTGAAAATGGTATAAACCCCATTTTCACCCTTCACCTTCTGACTTTACCCTGATCTGTGCGTCTTTGTTTGCACTTCCGCAGAGATCCGGGCCCAATTAGTGGAGCAGCAGAAATGTCTGGACCAGCAGACGGAGATGAGGGTCCAGCTGCTGCAGGACCTCCAGGACTTCTTCAGGAAAAAGGCAGAGATCGAGATGGAATACTCCAGAAACCTGGAGAAACTGGCCGAACGCTTCATGGCAAAGACTCGCAGCACAAAGGATCACCAGCAGTACAAGTGAGGACACACTGCTTTTGTTTGTTTGTGGTCACTGTGTTTAAATTTGAATGTGGGTTCATTCATAAACCAGGTAATAGTCTATGAGATTCAGGATGGGAATTCTCATTCTCAGTCTGCTGTGTTGAGGTTGACTTGGAGCTTTGTTAAGGATCCACACTTAAACATGCTGCATACTTTTAGGTCTTATTACACACTATGAGGTAAAAGCATACATTTGCAGTGTTTGAACTTGTGGTTGAGACCAAAATAAAACCTATATTTGTTCTCACTGTCTGCAAATTGCTCCCACTGTCTGTCTAAAGCTCCAATGGCTCTAGCAGCTGTGGGTGCCCATGTGTCTAACTGGAGAGGGGACTCTGGTATGGTGCTCTGTGGTTTTCATCACGTGATGTACAGTCTGGTCACTTCATTCACAGGGTAAACATTTGGCAAGTGCCTCGGAGCATATTTTTTAAGTAAATACTAGACGTCTGAATAACATTAAAGACCCTTCTGTGGGCTTTCAAATCATGTGGCCTATATTTTTGTATTCATAAATAACAGGCTTACAGTGAGGCTTCTGTTTTCTCCGTGTTCTCCATGTTGTTTTCATTGGACAGATTTGTCTGCGGTGTAAAAGAAAATGAGTGTTAATTCTGTGTGTAGTCTTCAGCCAGTTGTCACATGACAGGTCAGCACATTGGAGCTGGGAAGTCCTCAAAAGACAGTTTTTGGGGAAATTAGTCTAGACAATCTCAGTTGAAACTGCATTGTTTTGACACATGTATGATGTGTTTAGTTTGTCCCTTTTCCCCCTAATGTGGAATATGGCAATTTTCTTTATATAGCCACAAAAATAATTAACTTCAGCTGCCATAAAGAAACTTTATCAAGAGGGCAAAACACAAGTGGAGTTTGACACAATCCCCCCACAGTCCCACTTCTCACCATACAGCTCATGTTGCTGTTAAAGCTACAAACACATGATCCAAACTGCTGATATTGCATTTGTTGCTATGCGCGGCCATGTCAGGTGCTGGAACGCAGGTCTCTGCTTGTATTTTGAGAAATATTTTGACCTTGCATTACTAATATCCAATTTCATACAGGTTTGAAATGTTCTCTCATTAAAGAAAAAGGCTCCTTCATGCTGTGAAAAAAGTTGTGACACAGTGGGAGTTGAGTCCATAATCCTCTTCGGGAGTGAAATGAAGTGTACGGTTGTCTGAAAGCGCCGACTGTGTGCCACCTGCGGGAATATTGCCTCTCACTGTCGGGAGAGGATCCAGTTTCAGTGTATGTGCAGTATATACTGCAGTTCTGAATTTGACAGAATTGGTGCTGACAGCAGTAGAAGATTGGTGACATTATAGATGGATATTTTTAAACACTGTGGGTGCTGGTCATGGGTAAATGGGGGCTAGAACAACAATGATCAACCACACCACATCAACAACTGGGAAATAATACATTTTATATTACATAATTATTGTGCTTGTTTCCAAGTAGTGATTGTAGCACTGCTTCTATGAATATAAATCTGTATTGCTGCTCCCTGCATAGGCGTAGTTAACAGAGGCAACAATGCGGCTGTTCTGTTCTCTGTGGGTTCATTTTACCTGCAGAGAATCTCCATCTTTGCCATTTAAACAGTTGCAGATTATTTCTGATACTCTTCATGACTGCTTCTCTGCCCCCTCCTGTGAGGAGGAGGAGTTCATCCGCAGCAGCCTGTGAGGTAGTGAGGGCTCTTTTTGCCTTGTGCACGTACATACACCTGCTCATGCGCATGCACACAGTCGTATACTGTATTATGTGAAGTATAAACATGGACATGGTGAGTGTTGGAGTTGCTGCATTATTTATGTTGCCAAAACTACAGCTGGGAGCATCTTGAAATAGGCTGCTTTTATGCAGAATGAAGTTTCTAGTGAAAGGACTTTTTGTCGGTGTTTTTAAGTGTGTTGCAGCTGTATACTGTTCAGTTGGTCAAATATAGATATTATTATTGAGAGACCTAACTTAAGAAAAGTGATAACAACACTCATTTGATCGAAGTTTAACTGCACTGGTATTTGAAAATAGCCATTGAAATTGAATTGAAAAAATTTGAAATGTAGGCTCGGGACCTGGCTAATTGTTTTTTTAAAAATATCAATGTTTGCTCTCCTGTCACATAAAAGCATTGGTTCATTTTGGACTTTGCTTTAACACCCGCTGAATGACTACATTGAATATGTAAGTTATTGCAGCCTCAAGACGGCCACTATGCTTTGTTAATAGCAGACGTTATCAGTGTGAGAGTACTTCTTTTTGCCTCTGCTGCAGATAAAGGGCTCCTGTTTCAATAGCCTACATACTGAAGTGGTAATTATTCATAATTTTCAGCATCCTGCTACAGTACAAGTGTGTGTACACACCCCATAATCATAGGAAACAGTAAGTTATTAATGGATTCTGTTTTCACCTTTCTCCGTCCCTTGGATATCAGCTTCCCATTAAATACCTGGGTTTGACCCCTTGGGCGTCTGTCTATCTGTCTGTGTGTGTGTGTGTGTGTTTGTCTGACTTAGTTCCTGCCCCGGCTGAGGGCGGAAATGATGACAGTGAGAGATTTTCCTGCCATTATGTTGGGTAAGCGACTCCCAGTGGTGATTTTGTCGTCATCACCTGTGTCGGCCCTTGTTTCCTTGTTCTGACTTCCTTTTATCACAGGCTTCTAGTTTTGAATTTTTTAGGTGCTTAAGGAACTGTATTTGTGGGAAGTACTACATTTGTGATGTCACCAGATGTGTAATAAAGGTCAGTCATCATGTACCGCTTTATCCTACACCAGAGGACACCCTGGACAGTTCGCCAGTCCATCGTAGGGCCACACACAGCTAGAGACAAACAACCATTCACTCTCACACTCACTCCTACGGTCAATTTAGAGTGTCCAATTCACCTAATCCCCACATTGCATGTTTTTGGACTGTGGGAGGAAGCCGGAGAACCCGGAGAGAACCCACGCACACATGGGGAGAACATGCAAACTCCATGCAGAAAGGCCCTTGTTCCAACAGGGGCTCGAACCTGGGTCTTCTCGCTGCAAGGCGAGAGTGCTAACCACTACACCACCGTGTGGCCCCTGTGTAATAAAGGGTTTTCATTTATTCTTGGACCAATTTACTGCTTCAGTTTGAGCATCTGTTGTGTGGCGAACTGAAATGTTGAATATTTACGTCGGGTCTTGACATAGATTGAAGTTTTTCTGCTTTGTTCAATGAAAGGTGATCATTTTGATACTTTGGACAAAATGGTCAATTGTGTAATGGAATCATGTCAGTTGCAACCTGGGCATTATGCATAAGCACATGCAGAGGTGAATGAATTTCTAACCACATACACATACCGAGATGCAGTTCTTTGGAACAGAAACATTGCACTCTGTAGATACATAATGCAGAAGGGATCTATGTTGTGTGGGTGTGATGCTATTCAGCAGTCCTGCTGCTATAACTCTGGCATAGCTTCCCTTGCACGTGTCTGGCAGCCTGGGCATATGGCACCATCACATCACTCAGCTTTCAGCTAAATCAAGTTTTTTTTTTTTTCATTCCTTGTTTTCCTGGTGTCATAGAAAAAAAAAAGTCTCCCGGATGTTTCTCTCAGCTCTGCCTTTATCAACTGTAGCTCGCTTCCTGTTTTTGCAGAATCCTGGGGAACATTTCAGATGGTCTGTATGTTTGTGTCAGTTATTCATTTGGAGAAATGCTTTGATTTTTGCCCTCGCAGCAGATGTGGTGCCAATACTGAAGGCTAGTTCAGGGCTGGGTCACTTGCTGAGTGCAGAGTTTCACCTGTTGTGTTGACAAGTGCTGTCGCTCTATGCAAACAAACTTTGTAAGTGGAGAGCAGAGGAGAGCCTCCATATGGTTCCTGCAAGATTTGACCCGAGACCCGACCTTAAAACCTTTCCCAAAATGTGCTCTGGTGCACAGACTCACACACTCCAGTTTTGTGTTGCTGTTTAGCAGGCAGCAGGAATGTTATAGATTAACCCAGAGGAAGTCAGCCTGCAGGCCAGTGTTAATACAGGGCCTCAGTTCACTCTGGCCTGGACAATGTCCTACAGTTAGCATGGAAGCAGCCGGCACACAGCACCGGAAACTGCTCTCAAGCTTCCCTCTTTTTGTACTCTTTAGCTCTTTTGCACTCCGTTTGCTCTCTTTCCTCTTAAACTTCTCTCCCCTCTCTTGTTTGTCATCTACTGTCACAATTCATGCGTAATTCTACTTTTCAGCTTAACTTAAAATACATCCATGGCTTCTCAGCTTCATACCACGACATGTATTTAAAGCTTGCGGCACACTGTTCCTGGGCTGTAGGAAGTCAGCTTGGCTCACTGCACTGCAAGAGCTCTGCCCCAGAAATGTCAATGATACAGAGAATTTCTGACATAACAGTGTAGTGATTTTAATATATGGGGACATCTTTATGCATAGAACCATCTGTATGTGGGACATTTAACACCAAGGGAAGGCTTTCTAAATCTGTCTTCCACTTTAGTAACTCTTTAGCCCTCCTGTGGTGGAAGTTCCTATAGACACCTCGCTTATCGAGGATGTGTCTCAAGATTTGAAAGCTGAGACATTGGCGTGAATACAGGCCAAATGCACAGAAAACACACGCAGGCATTTCAAACATGGACTTATGTACTAAGAGGTGTCAAAGATAATTTATTTCTCCTCATCACTGATGCTTTCCCTTGTCTGATTCTTACGTGTCACAATAAACACGACATGATTCGATCTTGTACGGCTGATGTGACACGAGACATCTTTTTTCTCTGGTCAATGTAGGAAAGACCAGAATCTGCTGTCACCTGTCAACTGCTGGTACCTGCTGCTGAACCAGGTGAGGAGGGAGAGCAAGGACCACGCCACACTGAGTGACATCTACCTCAACAATGTCATCATGAGGTTCATGCAGATCAGCGAGGACTCCACACGGCTACTCAAGAAGGTGAGTGAACAAAGCATTGGCAATGATCACATGTAACCCCTGATCGTCAGGGGTTTTCACACATGGGCCCTCATTAGGTTCAACGAAGGAGTGACTTAACGTGCAAGATTACTTGAGATGGAAAAATGATTATAGACGATTGTAAAAACAGAAACACCTAAAATTAGAAATTGCAGATTTACCTCAAAAAGTTGGAAGTTGGAAGTTCTGTTTATCAGTGTTACCTGTAATCAAAGGTTTTTAAATCCCTTAATCCATTTCATTTGAAGCATTTTACTTTGCACTGTTTTGAAAGGCTCTATTCACTTTGGCTCAGAAGTTTATCACAAGCCAGTGAGTATGTAAAGGTATTTATCATCAGCAGGGGCCGCTAAACGTAGTAGTTAACTAAAAAGAAACACAGTTGTTCACGTTTTGTACCACTGTCCCATTTAAATGATGTACATTTCAGACTGACTGACTTTCAGTGTGCATTGATTTTGGAAATATGACTCCTGGGTTATTGTCTCAAGCAATTAATCATTCAGTTTTGGTTTAAGGAGGGAACGAAAATCATTGATTCTGATTATACTATTGATACTGTCAAATTGCAGCACAAGAATCACAATAAATGAAAATGGCAATACAAATATGATCAGTATTTTGATACAATTTAACAACTTCCCTACTGTGTACGGACTTTTTTTGTTTTCTGCTATAACACTGACACAATGTTGTTGAACTCTTTGAGTCATTCTCCAGTTGTGTCAAAAGTAATGGAGCTTTGTGGCTGGAAAAAAAGTTGAGACTTGAGAATATTTTAAATGTGGATGATTTTAACATACAAGTAAGTGTAAAAATAAATGTTCATGTCTGTCCAAACACACTTGAACATTTATTAAACACGACTGCTGACGTTGTGTTTTTCTCAATTTCACAACCCTTAAGTGTCTTTCTCATTGCTTCCACCTCCCACACTCTTGTATCACTTACTTTCTAAAACACTGCTGTTTGACCTCTAGCAGAAAAGGTCATATGTGTTTTTTTTTTTGAGAAACAAAACAGAAACAAAACAGTCAAAGTCAAAACTCACCACTAACACGGTCCAGATCGCAATCATTTCAGTCACTGATGTTTTATAAGTGTCTCTTACTTTCAAGTAACTCTGACGAAGTACAGTATATTTAGTTGCAAGATTGTACACACATCATTGAGCCTTGTTTTTGATGGTAAGAATCTCTGCCGGGCTCCTGTGGTTTAGTTTTGTGAATTAGAATATTGCAAAGGAACCTTCACTACCACAGTTTCACTCTCCCATCTGAACTGTGGCTTCATGACCAAAACCTAGCCTCTGCTTGCCTTCCCCACCACAAAGATGACTACTCCCTAACAGATTATGAGCTACTATGCTGCAGGAGTTGCATGAACTCACCACAGGCCCAAATTACAAAGTGGCATTTCTTCAGAGGGGCGTGTCTTTGGGTCAGTTTATCTTGTGACTTTTTATATCACCGTTTCTGTTCTCTTTGTTGCTTTCTTGCCCAGAACGAGGAAGTGTCACACTCAAACTCTGAAACATCCCTTGATGGTTGTCATGTCAACTAATTGTATGGCATGATTCTTGTTTAAATGCTTACCCAAACCCCCGACATACAAACAGGAAGCTGCAGCAGTAATTTCCTTTTAACAGGCCTTAAAGACCTATGGTTCCTGTAATGGGACCAGATGTGAAACAGTCGCATCATGTTGTCTCCCCAGACTCGACATGCTACAGTTACTATAATGATGAGTACCACAAAACAAAAAGACTGTCCTGACTTAAATGATTTTGGAAAAATGGAAAAGAAGTAAATGGGTAAAAATGTGGCTTTAATGTGGGCCACACAAAAGTCCCAAACTAAGTTGATAGCTACACAAATGTCACTTTCTCAAAACAGTGTATATTGGTGACCATTGCAATCACATTTTTAGACCTTGTCTAGGATTTTGCCCAATAATGTTTGGAGATATGGGTCTGGACATTCTCCCTGGACATTCTCCCTCTTCTCTGCCATGGTCCATTTTTTGGAAAAAAGATACACTTCTCTCGCTGTTTACCTGCAGCATCACCAATTCAAAGGTTTTCACTGTTGCCTCCCACTAATTTTCTTTGACTCCCACATACAGGCTACATCCATATTCTACTAATAAGTGTCCACAAGAAACACATCCAGGATGCATTTTAATGCCAGCTGTCAACAGTCATATGTTCAATGAGGACAGATGCTAATACCAGTTCTGAACTATTCTGAACATTTAAACTAATAGTAGTAACTAATAGTTTAATATGTAACCATTCAGGTCCACTTGATATGCATGTGTGTTGTAAATTGGAAGCAGATTCTCTCCTCTGCATATTCAGGCTGTCTGGATTTATTTAGATCTTATGGCTGTAGAATTGTCAAAAAAATGTGCCATGAGTGAGTGCTTCTGTCCCTTTTTCCAAGATGACTTTCACTTTCAATGTCTGGCAGTTATTCAACTGTTTAGGAATCAGGGTACTGAGAAGCTGACGTCACAACCGTGTGGTGTGCTGGTGAATCTTGTCTGTGTGCTGTCGTTCTGCGGAAGTCCTGAGGGCTACAGTAATGATGATATGGGAGCAAAGCTCAATTTCTCTGCTCTCCGTTATCCATCCATCCATCCATCCTCTACCACTTTATCCTCCACATGAGGGTCACGGGGGGGTTGCTGTACTATATCGGCTGACATAGGGCAAAAGGCGGGGTCAAACCCTGGACAGAACGCCAGTTACGCCATTACGCCATCGCCAGTACGTATGCTAACTCCTGTCATCAACAGGACAGGATGGTAACAGAGGGGTTAAGAAAGTCCTTTTTTCGCTCACAGCTAATAATCATGTTGTGGCCATTAAGTACCAACCAGGAAGTGACAAGGGTAGCAGTGTCATCGTTTTCCAAGGTCTTTTTTTTTTTTGCCTGTTCTAACGAAAGGCCCTGGAGTTTTCACAACATTCCTAAACGTCTCAGTTCTGGGTGATGAAAAACGTCGGGTTGGAGTGGACAACAGGTGTCTCCGGAACAGAACTAACGCTTTTTGGGGTTTAGTGGAACCAAGTGACATTGTTACAGCCTAGTGGGAGGTCCTAGTTCATAGGAGACCTGAGACGCCGTTCACCCTCTAATTAAAGCCTCCGAGCCTTTGATCTCAGTAGAGCCACAGTAACGAGACACAAACAACTGAGAAGTCCCCCATGTTACATGGGCTTCCTCACAGCATAGAAGAGACAGCTGTACTGTTGTCATCCGTCCTGCACATCAAAGAGCCGTGTTTTTATTTCCCTGTATGTTCTGGTCTCATGCTGTGGAGATACAACAGTGGAGTAGAACCCCAGGTTTAGCCCCTGTGTCTTTGTCAACATCCTCCGGTCAGCCTGTTTGTCGCCCTTCGGCGTGCATGTGTATTTATTTCTGCAGAGCTGCATTGTGTTCACTTTTAAAGCAACTATAACCACAAATTCCTTTTGAAAACATACCATTTAGGCTTCTTTGATTTTTCTGGTTTGTTTGAATGCAAGAGTCCAATAGTGGTACCCCTCTTGCTTTCTTCATGCTTGCATAGATCTTATCATATTTTTCATTATTCATACAACAAGCTCTTTGTTTTATTCTGCTGTGTTTTATTTATGGAAGTCACGTTCTGTGGCTGCAGTTACAAGGTGGATTTCTCAAAGCTCAAGGCACTTTCCCCACAGGCAGAGTTTGTTCTGGTTGGAAAGAGTTTATCTTACAATAGACTTTTTTCACAGTATATTTTTGACTTTTGACTTGAATAATGGTTGAATTTCAGTTTTGAATTTAACTGCTTCACTTCCAGAGTTGTGGATGCGGGCCTTTGAATGGCATGACTCTTAAAGGAAAATGCCATGTTTTGAGTTCCAATCCAATCCAAGTGTATTTATAAAGCACATTTAAAAACAACAAAGTCGACCAAAGTGCTGTACAGTTAGACATAAAACAACATAAGAAAACACTAACGACTAACTTAAAACCAATAGAACATTATAATAATAAAAACGTTAAGACCAATAGGAAAGGAAAGATGGATTAAAATAGGCAACTCTCATGCCGAGCCAAAAGCAAGGAATAAAAGTGCATTTTGAGGTTTGAGTTGAATTGCTCCGGTGATTCTCTGGAAATTGACCCCTGCCAACTCCCTAATATAATCTTCACATAATGTCCGAGTGAGCTCATGGGAGGATTCACAGTGAGTGAATGAGTGAATGTTCATGCCTCCTGCACGCTCGAGTCGGGCACGGATTGTCTTAGATAAAAGGTTCTGTGTATCATCGCTTAGCATAAAGACTAGAAGGGAAATGAGCCAGCCCGGGAGTTCTGTTAAAAGTGAAAAATACGCCTACCAACATCTTGGCGAGACCTCGTTTTCTTCCCTGTGTCTCTGTCTTCATGTAACATGATTGTTTACTTGCTTATCAGGAAACCTTCGGGGCACAACATTAGATATACTGTACTTATGAGTGATGATCAATCATTGGGTGGAGTTAAAGAAATCCAGCAGATGACAAGAGGCGCTGCAGTTGTATCAGACAAATTATGCTTTTGTTGAACATGGCAATAACCTCCTTATCAAATTATCATCCTATAAATGGCCAAAATATAATTACGTAAAAGACAGATCTCCACTGAGTATCCACACACACACAAACACCAGCTGAGTTTACAACTGCCATTTGTGTTTTATGATTAATTTCAGTGGCAATGTAAAACCCACCCCTCCCCAAAAAACTGACTTTATTTCTTCTCTTGAGGATTATTTCATCCTTCTTATGTGGATGGAATACAGATGGTATAAGTTGAAATGGGGGAACTTGTTTGTAAGATCTTTTTAATGACATTGACCATATTGGGAAAACCCCCAAACTGAAATTCCTTGAAAATGTAAAGGGATGGCATGTGACCATTTAATCAGCAAGATTATTTTGTATTTTATTTTATTGTATTTTTTAAAAGATGTTATGGTAGGTGAAGCTTTTCTGGTAAAAGCACATGCCTTGAATGTAATTCCTACTTACTTTCATCTCTGTCGTAGCTTCTCTCACACACACACACACACACACACACACACACACACACACACACACACACACACACACACACACTCACTCACTCTTTTGCTGCTCATGTGATCCATGAGAAGGCTTTTCACTGAGCTCTGGATCATTTCCCAGGCTTCTCAGTGGGGAAGAGCTGACAAGTGTTAGATCTGACAGACAGTCAAAGGTTCTGTCTTTGGAACTGACTTGTTTGTGGCTCTTTCCGCAGGAGAAGGCCTGTCTTCACAACATTTTTGATACGCAAAAAAAAAAAACTACAATTAATAGGCAGTTTAACCTTAAAGTGCTGTCATATTTTGCCATGTATAATTAGAGGTCTGTGATAAAATCAAGGGCCAGATCATCCTATAATTTACCCGAAACCTCAAGACCTTATCTTCGCTCCACTCTCAAACACGCCTGCGGTTGCCATTCGCCATGTTTGGTGGATCTAAAGCTCTGGATATCCAAGCTTACAGACTGTTTGTCCTGTGATTAGGCAAGTGCCACAAATCAGGCAACTGACAGACCAGGTGGTGTTACAAAGTTGTTACCGATCGGCTAAGTCACTCAGCAAGACACTCTAATTTCAGACACCAGTCTGGCAGCCAGTAACTCAGAGTCTAATCCTCTTGTTTTGATCCTCTCCGTTTATTCACATGTTAAGACATTGTTCAGCTTAACATTTGAATGACTTTTTAAGCACTGCAGTAAGAGACACGGCTCACAAATTTGGCTCGTCATAAAGTACCAACAGATCAGTTACGTCAGGACATCGTATTAGGCCTTGTGACACCCAATTTATCTTGCTGAATTTCTGCTAGTGAGACAATTGTAGAACTAATTACATATTTCCAGTCAAAGCCAATTGATCTGTGTATAAACAAAACCTAGCATTAACAATTGTGTCAAATGCTTGAGGCAGAATCAATGAAGACAACCAAGCAACTTTATTTCTTGAGCTGACAGACCATGTACATTATAACACTATAATTGCCTACATCCCGAAGTCTGGCATTGCTCACACCCACCACTGAATTGTAGATAATCAGAAGTAAACGACTACTCTACCCGCTCAGCACAAGGTGTTTCTGTGCCCTCTCAGAATCCTCGCCCGTCCTTTTTGCTTTGTGCAGCTCCCAGAATGAAATTTGTCTGAAGACAATTGGTTTAGGGAGAGACTTGCGGTGCGGGCCGATGATGTAACATTCTCCAGGTAGTAGTGTGCATTATTGATTCCAGTGGAGAGATCAAATATTCACTGGCATGACTCATCGTGTCACGATGACTTGGTGTGAGGGAAACGTGGGAGGGCCAGAGTTAAATGAATAGCAAATGCACCACAAAATCCATCACAGCGTCTGTGCTAAACTGTATCCCATAACTGTGAGACGCTTTAATGTAGACTCGTGTGTGTGTGTGTGTGTGTGATAGTATTACTGAGTCAGCCTTGTGGTACAACTGATTGAGTTAACATATTTGAGCGAAATCTTTCACATTAAACCATAAAAGCCAGATAATGTGTTAGGCATGTGGATGGCGAAACTCGAGCTGCATTCGATGATTTGAAGGGGAAAAGCTGTTTTGATGCTGATGCCACTTTCTCACAGGCTCTGTGTATTTGACACCGGGTGATAAATGCACTCTCGAGTTTTGTGTTTGTACTATTCAAGCTAGCGCGTGGTCATGGTTTTGGTCACTGCACATTGATGTGAAACGTTATATAACTGTAAGCCCTGTGCTTATGATAAAAAATGGTAACTGCAGTACTTTTAATGGAGCTTAAACGTGGCAAACAATATTGACAAGATGGTTTTCTGGTTTTACAGGCTCATTAACTACAAATTTTTCTTGGGGAGCTATTTTAATGTGGGTTTCACATTTGCGATTTAGAGTGTTTGTCTCATTGTTTTTCCTTGTGTGTTTCTCTTTCAGAGCAAGGAAATAGCCTTTCAACTCCAGGAAGACTTAATGAAGGTCCTAAATGAGCTATACACTGTAAGTAGTACTGACTCCAGTTTTTCTTTTCTACCGATGCACTTAAGTACAAGTGATTTAGACTGGCCTACAGCGACAGAACACTCTCTGTAAAAGCTTGGCATCTTTAACCCTGTAGCTCAGACGCTGTTCAGACCAGGTATTGACGTCCACTCTGGGTGATGTGAGGACAAGTGGACAGTCTTAAGCACAAGTCTGAACACACCCGACATGTCCTGACTGTGTCTTCACATCTGATCACAAAAAAACACATTCGGAGGTGGTCTGGGGACGCATGTGGACACATTCTTCTGCCAGCAGGAAACCTGTCCACAGGATGCATCAATGAGTGACTTCTCACCTCATGTCCTCTGAACAGCTGCTGTGTTGCAGTATTTATTTTTTCATGGCTCACACGTTGGTTTATTTGTAGCCATTGCTTATCTTTTAACTCTTAATTCATGTTTCAATGTCATCAAGATTAGAGTTAGATTAGATTAGAATCTGTGTATCTTTGTGGGGTTCGTATTTGCTTCTTCCTGTACGCTTTA
Organism: Solea senegalensis; assembly: GCF_019176455.1. Classification (NCBI taxonomy): domain Eukaryota; kingdom Metazoa; phylum Chordata; class Actinopteri; order Pleuronectiformes; family Soleidae; genus Solea; species Solea senegalensis. The sequence goes on from NC_058030.1 coordinate 16,940,490, forward strand.
CTTTACTCTAACTGTCCAGTTAGTGTTGGGCTATGACAGAAAATACAGGACAGGTGTTGCGTCCAGGTGGGTTTGGTCAACATACTCTGAAGTGGAAAGGCAATATGTCATTAATGTAATTGGAAGTAAAAAGGCACTCATTGCCAGTCATGTCATTCCTCACTAACATTCAAAAGCATTGTGTCTCCTCGTTGATTGCCATAGTAACCTGCCTGAGATGTACACAGATAGAGATACAAGGCGAGGCAGCCGTTGCTCCCTCCCAAGAGATGGATTGCACAGCTGTTCGGTTCGCTCTCTTGTTACGCACTGTGTGGAACTCCAGGGGTTGCACTTCCGGTCAGTGGACGTGGGGCTCCGAAAACAAACAACGTCTTACTCCAAACTGTGTGTGTGTGACTCTCACCACAGTCCGCACTACAAATGTGACCTGGTTTAGCCCCCGTGGGAGGACACGCACACAAACACACGTATATCTGCACACAATGTGTCGGTGTTGCATCAGGCAGCCACAGTCCTGATGTCAGCCTCTGCCAATGAAATAACAGGTCTGCTCTATCTCTAAATATGTCCCTCTAAAAGAAGCACCAAAGTAAACACACCAGCAGCAGACTCCAAACCAGTAAGTGAGGAGTGCACGGCCAAGGTCAGTCACCCATCTTTAAACTGGTTCCATTTAGGCCAAACCCCACCAAAGGAAAAAGGCTGCAGACACACCATGCTTTCCCCCCCACTGTTCCATTCACACAGAAATAGCTCAGTTTGGGTTAAAGATGTTTAGATTTTGAGATGATTGAGTCTCTATTTGAACTGCAGCTGAGGTTTTCTGTTGATGAGAGTGTTGCATACACGGGTTGTGGAGCTATAATTTACTGTACTTGGTTCATTCCAGATTAAACCAGCGGTGTTCCATCCTTCTGTGCTGTCCTGGGTGCCTGAATGTACTGTATGATTGTACACTCAGTCGTCTGCTAAATGTATATTAGAAACTAAATGAAATCATTTCATTATTATCAGAGTTCATAAGACTTTTTTAAGGTTAACCATTTGTATTTATTAAATTTTCACGTCAGTATAGAGACAGTTTAAAACTTAAAATTCCGCTTAATCAACCCAGTACTCAGTGTTAGTGTCATTGGCTTGGTTGTAACATTCCCACAGAAGGAACTTTTTCTGCACTATTCCATTAGTCTTCAGGTTTCTTCAGGTTTGTCCTTCATACTCTTTTTGACAGAACTAATATTAAAACCTGCACAATCTCTCCACCCACACTGTCCTTGAAGAACTCCTTGTTTGTGTTTCATGGTTTCCGTGCTACTAAACTGAGTCAGGGAGCATGAGCGTAACACTCTCTTCTGAGGACGATGGCTCAAGTCAGAGTCTACATGCTCTCAGGCCCCCTTTACACCTGGCATTAGAATGTGTTTTCTGTGATCAGATGGCACATCATGCATTTACACCTGGTATTAACATGCATCTCCTGCAATGGAGACACATCGGGGACTCATTGCATTTCCACTTCTGTTCAATGTGGTCACAATGCTTCTCCGAAGTGTTTTGGCAGATCGCATAACAATCCATCCTCAATGAGTCTCATTTACAAGTGGTCAGGCACGATCTGATTCTAATCCAATCACAGAAAACGCATTTTAAAGCCAGGTGTGAAAAGGGCCATAGAGTACCTGGGGGTTGCTAACATGCCCTTTACTTAGCAACCATGAAGAGCTAACATGGACTAAAAGGAGTAGTTAACTTCCCTTTTAAGATATGTATTTTAGAACTACAGGACGAACAAATCTACTTCCTTTTTACAAAACAGAGCAGTGAAGGCTGCTCGTTGGATTGAGCTGCAGTGACTTGTGGTTGTTGTGGTCGTATAAGCGCCTCATATTAAAAGGCTGCAGAGAATCTGTCTTTGGTTTGTGGTTTGGAGAGAGAGACTAACATCCTGCTGTACGATGAGTTGAATTGTTGTGAGGGATGAGCAGGCAATAGAATGAAAGCTTTATTTGTGGATTAAAACAAGTTGGTTTTTTTTTCATTTACGAAGTTGACCTCTCACCTCAGAAACTTAACTTTCTTTACTAGAAAATCCTATTTCAGGAAGTTGCCCTTTTCCAGTCTTGTAAATAAAATATTAGGCTTAAAGACTTTTTTCAGCCTAATGTCACTTCTGTGTCTCCTCAGGTGATGAAGACGTATCACATGTACCACTCAGAGAGCATCAGTGCCGAAAGCAAGCTGAAAGAGGCAGAGAAGCAAGAGGAGAAGCAGATCGGGAGGGGCGATCCTGTCTTCAGCATCCGAATGGAGGACAGGCACCCAAGGCGCAGCTCTGTGAAGAAGATTGAAAAGATGAAAGAAAAGGTACGATTCCGACTCCGTGTACAAACGGTCTCTGTGTGGATAAAATGTCCACAATGTGCCCTAATGTCAACATTTTTGAACCCACATCAGAATAGAAGCACTCATGTTCGCATGTCTCATATTAGATGGAGTTACAGAAACTCTGTGTGTTTTTTCTACAGCAGAGTTTTCATTGTCCCCCAAAGGTCCCACTGAGCTAAGTAAAGGAAAACAAATTGCAAGTCTAGTCATAGCCAAATGAGCAGGCTTTGTATTCTTAGAACATGCCAGTTAAATCTCCGTGACAAATGAGTAAAGTCTAGAGGAATGGATCCTTTTTTAAAAAACATGACTATTCCTGAACTTCATTTAGGAAGTATTAAATTATGGATGATTTGGACGTTTGGTCAGCCAATGGTGACTAACAGCCTTTTGTTTGTCTGTAAAGAGGAAGTGTAGAACAAACTCAAGCACACAAAGTGACGTGATTTTTTTTCTTCTGCTTTTGTTCTTTTTTAGTTGTTGCTATTTTTAAGTTATTTCTTTTCTAATGTGACTGAAGGAGTTGTTTTGCCAGTAATCTAGTCGCAGCTGGGTGATGTGCAGTGCCTGCAGAGAACTGAATGTGCAAATGTAAAAAAAAAACACTTTTTTTTTCATTAAAGCCATGCCCTCTTGCTCTGTTGTTGTCTAATTCTCTCATCAGCGTCAAGCCAAGTACTCTGAGAACAAGATGAAGTCAATCAAAGCACGAAATGAGTACCTTCTGACACTGGAAGCCTCAAACGCCTCAGTTTTCAAATACTACATCCATGACTTGTCGGACTTAATTGATGTAAGTATGAAAGTATGAAAGTATGCATACATCTGTCAGCCTTTTTCTCAGATGTCTTAATTTTCAGTCTTGTACAAGCAGAACACACTGCTTGTATTTTTTTTTGTCTCACCAACCAAGGATGGCCTCCTCCTTTTTAGAGATTTAAAATCATAATCAGAGGTGAGACGTCATAATTTAGCAGCTGAGCTTAATATAAAAGAGACTAAAGGAATGGAAATTACAGTGCCGAACATTATTTTTCTCCTTCCTTTCCGTGTTATTACTGAAATCCCAGATGATATACTGTGTTATATTCTATTATGTTTTTTTCTGTAACTGTGGAAATGTTCCTCCCTCTTGCATCCAGCTCTCTGAATATAAACTGGGAGTATCTCTTACCCTATGACCTACTTTTTTGGCATTTATAGTTGCCGTTCATCACTTCATTCACCTCAGCACTTTACAATGAACGACTCCCACTTACGCGCACTTGTCTTTCTTTGCTACTGAAAAGACAAATAGTGATTAACAGAGTTATTTGTATTACAACATATTGGGTATTGTTTTTTTGAAGCATTTCTAAGGTAATGGGATAAGTTCGAGTCACGTTTTGGTCTTATATATATATCTAGAGAGAGAGAGAGAGAAATGCAACCTCTTTTCAGCAGCAGCCTGCTGTGTGCTGAAATTACCCCTTTACCGCTTTGCTCACAAGCCTTCACATCTCACCAGGGTGAGCGTGTGCACGATTGTGTGTGGGGCACGCATGCACATGCAGCCACACACAGTTGGTTGTTGTTGATGAAGGAAACTTGTTAATATTTGAAAACAAAACATACAGTTTGGCTGGTTTTCACGTGTATTTCTGGGTGCTTGCTTGCCTGCGGTGTGTGAGTCTTCTCTGGGAGACCTTGGTCAAGGTTGTAATTTTGTAAAAAAAAAAAAAAAACATTAGATCCTGGAGGTAACATCTAGGTTGTGCAACACAGACACCGCAGCAATGCAAGCTCAGAAAAGGTCTGGGCTCTTAACTGTTAAATTCCTTTTATTTAAATGTCATTCTGTAATAATTCACCAAAGGTTAACAGATGCATTTGATTTCCTTTTCATGTTATGTGTTTATTCACATTGCTATGCCACGTACTGTACTTCCTTTAACTATTACATGAGACAGCTTAGATACTCTCAGTAGAGCGTCCTTGAAAATTCATCACACTGACCCTCCTTCTCATCATCCAGTGTTGTGATTTGGGGTACCACGCCAGCCTCAATCGAGCCCTGCGTACCTACCTGTCGGCTGAATACAACCTCGAGACGTCGCGCCATGAAGGTCTTGACATCATTGAAAATGCTGTGGACAGTCTGGACCCGCGCAGTGACCGGCAACGCTTCATGGAGATGTACCCGACAGCCTTCTGTCCACCAACAAAGTTTGAGTTTCAGTCTCACATGGGCGATGAGGTACTTGGCTCCGCCGACAGTAGTAGCTTGTAGACGTGACAATATCTTTTAGTTGTATGCATTTAAATTGGTTTAAAATGTAATTTAGTTGGTTGTTAAATTGCAATGAGCCAGAAAAAAAAAACATTTGGATCTAAATGTGTTGCATGAAAACTACAGTGAACACTATGTAAGTGGATTTGGATTTGATTAAAAAAAGTCTCGAGAGTTAATGAGGTCTGATTTCCAGTGGCTTAAGTGCAGCGTTTTACTGCATCTGCTGGATCAGGTTTTATTAGGGCAGAGAAATTGAAAAATAATGTGTTATTCCTCCCCCGTGTAGCTCAACATGTGCAAGTTTAACTGTTTGGCCGACACTATCAACACTGATATCATGTCTGTTTTGTTTTTTGGCTATCTGCATTACCTTCTGCAGAAATTCCATGCCCATGTTGTAAAGCAGCAGGTTTTATGACCTCATTCCTTCAGCTAGGTTGCTGATTATTTGCTCTTTCTGCTTTTTCCTCAGGTGTGTCAGATCTCAGTGCAGCCCCCAGCGAATGGAGAGCTCATCCTGAGGTTCCAGCAGCTGCAGTCTCGCCTTGCCACGCTGAAGATTGAAAATGAAGAGGTAGATTCAAAGCAAAAGCAGTTTCCTGTGTACATTATTGCACAAAGGGGGTTTAGCTATATCATTGCACATGTCAAAACAATTTAGTGCTGCATCAGTTGTGTTACATGCTGCTGCTCTTTGGCTGTGAGATGTTCACAACTACACTGCATCATCGCTATGACATAAAGCTTACTTAAGCCAGAGGTCAGTCAAGGTGAGACAGAGAATAGCTGCCGATGAGTCTCTGTGGCATGTACACGACACACGTACACACTCAGTGTTTCCCTTTCCCTCATGCTCTGCAGGAAGCCATCAAGCCCACACTGTGAAGCCTCCATTTTTTTACCCCCACTGCTAGATTCAAAGTCTTGCTTTTATTTGCACAAAACTGTCATGTGCTGCTTTCCCTCTGACACTTTAGGTGCACCTCTGCTTCTCAGGCTGTATTATTTTATCGTTTATGCGATATGTTTGAGCAGATCATTTAAATCAAGCAAAGGTCGATAAGGAAGAAACTGCTGCTAATTCACAGAGAATTATCAGGTAGCCTGTTTTTTTCTGTCACATCTGACCTGCTTCACCTCTATGAGATCTTCTCTCACTCCCTTCACATCATTCTGTTTTCTTCCTTTATAACCTCGCAGACATGCACAGGTGGATGTCATTCAACTTCCTCTGCATCCACTTCTACTTCACATTTCTTGTGATTATTTTATTTTTGCATCTTCCACTGAAAGTACATTTATGATAATGAATCATGATAGATTTTTTTAATTTTATTATGATATAATTGAAAGTTCTTCTGAGTGTGTTACTAATGTTTCTATATTTTTTACTAGTTGTGATTTTGTCTAGTAATGCATCACATTTCAGTACTGATATATCTGGGTGACACTGGTGACGAGTATGAGCAGAGGTGGGTTCATAGATAGATGTAGGTCCATTAGATCCTAAAATTTGGGTCGTGTCAAACACTCATGTAATAGCTCAACCAAACTCACGGATATTGTGCCAGTGAAGAAGTCGGTCAATAATTGGCAGGTTTCTCCTATAATAGAATAGAATAGAATAGCCTTTATTGTCATTGTATTACACACAACAAAATTAGAGTTCAACTCCTTTGGTGCATAAGAAATTTTAAGACAATTTACAACAAAAATAACAATAAAACAGACAATTCAAAAGAATTAGAACACTGTAAAACATGTTGTAATTTAAAAATAAATCAGTTATATGCATGAAAAAAAGGGGAGAAGAAATAGGTGTGAGATATTGGCCTTTTAAATATTGCACATAGTAATGTAACAGATACAGATTAATTCCATAAGCAACCACATGGGCCACACACATATTGTACATGCACGCACACACAAATACACTGGTTTGTGCAGCTATTACTCTTTGGACATGGCATTATTTCCCATTCTTTTGGACACTCTAAACTTAACCATAACCACTTCCTCAGAAATGAGGTCAGTGTTTATGCCACAAAAAGGTCCCCCCACACACACACACACACACACACACACCTGGTGTCACCTGTTCATCCAACAGCTCCTTCCTCCTCTGCTATTACCTGCAGTATAAAAAAGTAATTGGAAAAATACAGATATTTTGCCTGCATAGCTTTAAAGACACATTTTATTAAACAGTTGCCGTCAGCACTCGCCTCTGCTCCAAATATTTTGCATTTCCTGTCACTGCTTCAAAGTAAAATCCCGTTCCTGTTTCTTTAGATATCTAGCAGTGTTTTTAACGTGAAGCAGCAGCTGAAACAGGAAATATTGGCTTGTTTTTTTATGTGGAAAAAAACACATATTGAAATAAGCATCACAGTTAGCATGGCCTGAAAGCATGTATGTGTCCCTGCAAATAGATATTCTGTGTGTGTGTGTGTGTTAAAGGGTATGATGACAAGTCCTTGTTGCTTCATGTCCTTGTGTCAATGAAGTGGATGCACTGGTGTGTCAGAATTGGAGGGCACTGCTGCCTTGTGTTAGGAGCACCAGATGGCCTCCCTTCCTAGGAACAGCATGCCAGATACATCCTTGGAAAAACAAATTTCAACACACTGAGTCGCCCCACAAAAAGACGACCGTCAAACTGTACGACAGAGAAAGAGAGCCTGTCTTTATTTGCTCTGGAAAAGCTGCAGGGCAGTGCTTAATAGAAGTGCAGCTGTTTCCTCCAACCTCTTTGACTTCTGTGAAATGGGGAAAGAAAACATTGCTGAATAATTTACTCTGCATCCGTGGTGGATGGGTTGTGACGTGGAGGGAAGGACTATGTCTTGTCCTAACTAAGTTGTTTGGGTTGACAAAGACCTGCTGTGTGCCTCTGCAGCAGAAATGACAGTCATTTGTTAAATTAAAAAAGTCACAGGACATTGTTCATCTCAGTCTGCGTGGTTAATCTTTTTGCAGATTTAATAATCTGTCCATTTAAATCTCATTTGCCTCCATATGAACCAGATAATGATTTTCCTCCTTGCTGTCTTTTGTCCTCTTGACAGATGGTTGTTCTCAAGACTTTTCACACTAAACTTAGGAAAGCCAACCCCAAAGCCATCACAGGAAGTGTTTGTTTTACTCCGTTAAATCTCAGGCAGATGCATCAAAAGCTTGTGTGTGTGTGTGTGTGTTTATGAAGGCTTGTAAACTCATAGCTGGATGATCAGAAGATTACACTCTTTACTACAGGGCCCGTTGAAAGCTAAGGACTGCAATCTTGGTGATAAATGTTGAGATAACTTGGGGGGTGGTGTGCTACTACCCTGCAGAATAAGTGGATTTTTGATAGTGCAACACCTATTTTTAGCACGGTGAATGATGGCTGTAATCCATACTTGGCTGAGTGAACTCCTCGTAATCGGTGCCCTGTCAACACAAGACCACAGAAAACACCTGGTTTGTGGTTCTGTCTTAAAAAAGAAATAGCCTCGGTAAATCCCAGGGATCTCTCCTCAGGTTTGAGTGCAGCTGAAGTGTCCTGATGGGCGTGTCCCCCACGTTTCTCTAAAAGCCATGTTGTAATTGCGTCCAGCTGTGTACTCTGGTAACCGTTCGTCTACTGAATAATGGATCAACTCAGCAGCCTTTTCACTGGGAGCGATTCTCTCGCATGCCTGGATTCCGTCTTCACGATGACAGCTTGGCCTCCTGGCTCCACGGGCGATCGTCTGGGCTGAGGCCACCAACCGGAGTCGAAACTTCCAACGATACTGTCCCGATAAGATGTCTCTTTAAGGAGCCTCAACATATGAGAAGTGATGGTACAAGACGATTTTTTTGCTCAGGTGCAGAAGATTTCTGTTGTCACAGGACAAAATGATACAGCATGTCTGTGAAGTTTTATGATGAGCAGAATCCCCCTTCTTTTCCTCTTTCACACTGTTATTAGCCTTGTTCAAACATGCACTATGTTTCTACTTCACGGGATGGATGACACTGTAACTATATCCACATTGTGTCCCCCACCAAACTTGTGTCAGCACGTTAATCCATCACTGCAACACATGAAAGAGATGAAGTCCGTGCTTTTTGTTCTTGTCTTTGAGGCGCGATGAGTCACAGGTCGTGCACTCTGAGCATGTACACTATAATACACAACAACACAACAGTGGATTATACCAGGAATATACTTTGTTCTTTAATTAGTACAGAGGTCCTTTAACTTAATAACTATGGAATGGGGTCACTACCTCCAGACCATTAAGAATAATTGGGAGGAATCCCCGCTGTGTCTCACTCAACACCCCTCTGACCTATGGGGTCCCCACCTTTTCAGAGCCAACACAATCGAGCTGCAGTTTTCTCTCCTCCCACTGTTTCTCTTCAATGCAGAGGAGAGTTTTGCTGGATTTTTCCAAAGCACAGTCATTGTTTGTGTTTCGGTATCAGCTCAGCTTTTTTCCCCCCCCTTCTCAGTGATTTATACTCACACTTGACAGCCTCTAAGTCTCTGTATATTATTACTATAATTCTAGTAAACCAGACAGTTGGAGAATTACTATGAAGACATTAACTTCCAACAGAAGGTTTGCTGTTGACCTGATTGATCTCTCGTTTTAATCAGTTTAATTAATGTCCTCATTCGACAGTAAACTAATTTGTGCCTTTTAAGTCGTCTCTTTATTTGTTCTTCGTCAACAAATGGTCACTGGGGGGCAAATTAGTGCTGTTACTAGACCAGTGCTGATGAGTCAATCCACAGCGTAGGTATTCAATGAATCGCCATGAAATTTTGTACCACCTCCTTTTTAAAAGAAACCTGGTAAAGACAGACCCTTAAGTTCTATAAATTAGTAAAGCAAATGAATGAAAAAAATAACTTAATTCTTATCAAATTTCTTTTTATGATATCTCCCTCTACCCCACAGTGTAACTGACTCTATATACACTGCTTGTATGTGTTTCCTGTCATCTGGTGTCCTCCTGTAGCAACACTCAAAACATCTGTCTCACAGCAAGCCACTCTTAGCCTAGTCCTGGTACTTATTGGATGTAGGAGATGCACTCTCCATGACAAGGAAGAGGTGGAAATGAATCTTAAAGGTCTGTGACTGAATACACTATTATCCAGTCGACAGTTTTACGGGTGACGTTTTCGGAATGTGAGAGAAAACACCTGAATTTGTCTGTCTCTGGCTCATGCGACCCATTGGATATGATTTGATGTACAGACTCTAAATTCTAATCTTCTTCACCCCGTCCTTGTGCCTGTAGATAAAAAAGACGTCAGAGGCTACCCTGACCACCATCCAGGATATGGTAACCATCGAAGACTATGACGTGTCCGAGTGTTTCCACCACAGCCGCTCCACTGAATCGGTCAAGTCCACTGTGTCCGAGACGTACCTTAGCAAACCTAGCATTGCCAAGCGGAGGGCCAACCAGCAGGAGACTGAGCAATTCTACTTCATGGTGAGACAATAATATGTGTGCACTAGTAATCCAAATCTAATATTTATGTATAGAATAGAAATATGTGTCTTATAAATTGGATTTGATGCCTGGATTTGCATTATTCTCTGTTTAATAGCAGCTAAAACTATCTCAGATCTCAGATTAATCTGGAAACATTTACACAAGACATTTAACTGGACTTGAATATAAAGTCTTTGGGCCCTAGATGCACTAAAGCCCTTTTGGAATCTTTGATCAGCTGTTTAGTGCTACCACCCAAAATGTTTCCATTTTATAAGGCTAACCACAACACTGTCCAGGACCAAAGATGGACATGCTCTGATAAAGACTCCCATCACGTCTTTTGCCCTTGGCTGCCTTATCGTAGATTGCTGTCTTGGGAGTGGGTGCTCTGGCTGGCACTCTGTGCCACTTTGTAATTACTCTGAATTCTCTACAGAAATTCCGTGAGTTCCTGGAGGGCAGTAATCTCATCTCCAAGCTGCAGGCCAAACATGACTTGCTGAAGAGGACAATTGGTGAAGGTACAGCTACAATCGTTTTACTTACCTTACTCTTATAGATCACTGTCATTGATTTTGCACTGTGCTGAGTTACTTGCACCTTAACGTTCAAATTTATGAAGTCCTCAGCAAAAATGACGACATGAACTAATCATCAAATATTCCCAACAGACCAAATAACAAATGATAAACCACTTCCTCACTCTCTCACCTACTCGTCTATCTTTGCACATCAACATAAGTTCATCTCAGAATTATTGACAATTTTTTGCATTTAATTGCATAAGCGGCACAAAATTGCAAATAATTCAGAGGTGAATTTTGACGCAAACTCACAAATCACTTTAGGCATGATATGATTTAAGCAGACTGCATCACATGAAGAACGTGGTGGAATCAGTGTCTTGTGAAGTAAAGGAATACCTGTGTACAGCCGACATTGAAGAAGGGAGGACAGTTTGCGTGGTTCCGTCGTTGATGTTAAAGGTCACATTGACTTGATATGGGTTTGAAAAATATTATTTATGTGCAAGTAAATTGCTCAGGAAAAACACTTCTGTTGTGCAAAGGCTTTCGCTTCAGCAATTTTTTCTGTGGCAAAGTTCCCATTGTTTGCCTTCATTTTCTTCTGGTCCAAAGTTGTTAGATGGTAATCTGAGTTTTATCCAGGAAAGCCAGAGCTGAAGGGGATTGTGAATTTGCATTATCCATCTTAGTGACTGATTTACTCCCAGCATAATGGACTGCAAGAAGTAAAAGGGTGGCAGTCATTACGGCAGTCTCTCCTTGTTCTACACTGGTGGGATCTCCTTGAGGCATCAGCTAATCTACCATCAAGCCAGCGAGTATCTGTCAGTCATTGTTTTAACCAGCAGTCCCGGTGGTCTCCCTCAAACTGTCCGCATAATGAGTAACAGAGTCGTGTGATTTTCGAGCAAGAGAAAACCTCCTCCTTGTCCCACATGCTTCTTAATCATGTTGTCAGGGAGCTGCAGTAGAGTGTGAGTCACACAGACAGGTCAGATTGTGTTCACAGGAACCGATCGTCACACAAACTACAATACTCCCGTTCTCTCAAACCGTTTGGAGGCTCTTTTTTGTCGACTGCATTACTCGTACTCGTTAAAACTTGAGGCTGTGCATATTCGTGTAATAATGACTGTATTTGTGCGCCCACGCCAGTTATAAACTGTGCAACCTGGTAAATGTTTCTTTGTACTGTACTTGTAACGAAACGTAAGTGTTTTGCTCGTATGCGTCTGCGCTCTCAGGTGTTTGTGTGTGTGTTTTTATGTGCCGCTCATGAGGCCCACGGTTGTGGACAGATGGCAGGCTTCAAACGCTCCACTAGGCATATGCACAATGCTCCACAGGGACCTCAGAGACAGGTTCTGGCATGTCGTCACATTTAACTTCCCCTCACATCTCTTCTCTGTTCTCTCTTCACCCGCAGGCCACAGAGCAGACTACATGACCACAAGGTAAAGTGCACTCTCTCTCACACACACACACACACACACACACTCTCTGAAGGACCTGTGAATATTTGAGATACACAGCCAGTCCACATTTGTTGCATCAGCTACAGGAACTTAACATGTTGCACACCATCAAAGGAGGACACTTTGCCTTCGGAAGTTTTGACCATTAAAGCCGAGGAGCCTGTAGTTCCGAAAACAAAGCTCCTGTAGAGCGTCCAGCAGATGTGCTGGCCTCTCTGTTTTGAGCCCATTTCGCATCATGTGGTGTTGGTTAGTTTATTTCGCAGTCCCAGCAGCACTGACTGTCAGGCATTTAGAGATAATCACAGACTACAAAGTGGAGAATGTTAGAAACTAACTAAGAGAAGAGAAGAAAAATGAGTTTAAATTTCAACAAAAGAATCTTTGAAAGCATATCATTCATGTTAAACTGTGGACATGGTAGTTAATACCTTACTGCAAATGGGTAGCTTGTACCTTTTGACTGGTATTGATAACATATAGATAAACTGTATGTACCTTTTTTAATGAGCAGAAGGAACTAAAACTATTTGGTAACTGGTCAAGCACCAAAGAAGAGAAAATTCATTTCACTTTACTTATTCTGAAATCAGTAGTTATATAATTGTAATCAAGTTTTAGGTGTCTCACCTTGAAACATGTTATTAGTTAGTACTGAAACAATCATGTGTCCATAAAAATAAAAATACAGGGTACTTGGAGTCTGGGACTCTTTTAATCTCAGTCCTACAGGTCACATGAAGCCAAATTGCACCAAGTCTCACACACACTGGAGAGTTTTAAAGATAAGCGAGGGAGAACTGCACTGTTGCCTTGTTTACATCACCTAACGCATCTTTTGTATTCTAGACATCCCAATGGTCTGTTCAAAACCCACACTGGCACCCGGCGGGCTAGACCCCGCTCCGTTTTTAATGTTAGGTTATTTAATGGCAATTTGGAGTCATTTATCAAGGTACTGATTATCAGTCTACCCGCTCGACATCGCTCCTCCTCCTTTCCATTTTCTTTCTTGCTCTGGCTTTCTGGCCATTTTGGTGGGTTCCCCCAAAGCATCTTAGCTTTGATTTATTTTTGTACCAATATGACAACAGCAAAACAACAACAACAACATATTTGTGCTAAGATGGGTTCTGGAAAACCTTCCTCATGAGTCAGCGAGCCCTCGCTGTCTGAGTCTGAGATGAAGGGGTGGCACTGATAGATGTGGACGGCTGCAGGACGAGAGGAGGGATAAATGTTGGTCTCCGTCAGAGCCCCTGACTCACTGCTGACCTGGCATCACCGAGATTCTCTGGCAGAGCAATCTCTCCAGAGCAATAGCAGGGGCCAGTGGAGACGGCAGAATGAATGGCAGTCAGGGGAGCGGACGCCAGACTGATAAGTTGCACTGGTTCCCTCCCTCCTCTCGCTTCTTCACTGGCTCTCACTGGAGGCCAAGTCCAGTCCTGTCCAGTTCTAATGGTTTTCTTTTGGGTTCACTGCCAGCACAGAGTGGAATGAGGGTGCACTCTTAGGCTTTGGTGGGCAGCTGCTGTGTCCTAATCTGGGTCTTGCTTTTCTCTCTCTTTCTCTCTCATCACTGGCTCTTGCGGCATTTCTGTAGCCGCGGACGACGGAACTCACACGCTCGACATCAGGTAGACACCTTGAAGCATCTTGGGGGGGCCCATGCTGCTTGCCTGTGCTCTTTTATTTCTTACACTAACATTTGCCACTTACTTCTGTGTTTTTGTCTCATTATCAACTAAATTATGTGAGTAGACCAAGGCAGACTGGATTGACAAGAATCTTAATGGAGAGATTCCACAGACATTTTGTGGCAGCTTTTGGCATGGTCACATGACCTAAATGATCCGCTGTATCATTAAAGTCATGCGCCACTGCCTCTCATCTCATTCTGCAACTGAAGTGTGTGGCCCTTCAGATAAGCGTTTGTTCATTCAGAGGCAAGACGTGCTTCACAGCAAGCGACACAATTCAAAGTATATTTAGCAGCACTTGAGGCCAATTGAAATGTGTGGGACAACATGTTTGTACACGCTCAGTGTTGTAGCTAGTGTGAGATTTTGTATCATTCATATTATTTCACACTCAGTGAAATAATAATCACACTGGATATAAACAGTTAAAATAGCCATTCAAGTCAACTCAGTCTGTCTTTGTCAGATCTCAACTCTTAAGCTAACTGTGTTTTAATGCTCCAATCTTCACTTTTTACTGACTGTGCACGTTTATACGTTAACGTCACACTGACCACTGACCAATACATTGTATAGTTATGATATTTACTGTATGTAACCAAAGTGCAAAATATACACAGTCTGACTGTGGGTGTTTTTGTTTTGCCTTCACAGGACTCCGGACAAGCTATCCCTCGTGTGGTGGAAAGCTGTATCCGCTACATCAACTTGTATGGTGAGTCGGCTGTTATTGCACAGCGTGCTTCTGTATATTTATTTGATCTGATAAGATGATTCCTTTTCATAATCCAAGCAAGCTGCATTGGTTTTGGGGTTTTCATTTTTGCACTTCACTGATTTCTAGGCGTTGATTGTTTGGTGTATGTATGCTTCAGTCTGCTCCACCTCAGGCGCAGTCATGGGAAAGTACACATTCCACCCTGCTTACAGTGGAACTGCCCCATATATAATGGGACGGATGGATATCTTAGCCTTGCACGAGTGATGGCAACAAACATTGGTGTTAACCAGGTCAAAAATGCCAGTTTTAATGGTTTTAATGCTTAATTAAGTCTGGTTGTCCTTGTCCCAGTATACTAGCAATAGAGGATAAGTCTCTCTGTCCACCTCCACAATGCAAGGTGTCCCATTTACAGTCTTCTTACCGTCCATGAAATTTAAAATATTAATTTTGTTTAAGTTGACAGATCCCACATTCTGTCTTCCTTGTCAGTTGATAAAAGTACAGGCCTGGATTTCACCGTGTTTTGTTGCTGTGGTCCTTTGCTGAGTACCAGCTACTTCTCTTATGTCTGGGTTAAAGCTGGGGCTGGAAACTTTGGCTCAAGTCCAACTCTGGTTTGACTGAAGGCATACATGCGGTAGTAGCTCGACTCCCAATCACCTCATCTGGGTGTGTTCGCACAACTTTGTGGATTTTAATTAGTTTCATTTCCATTGGACTCCCATGTTTACATGTATTTTAAGTCCAGTTTTAGTCGGACTAACACGATGACTATTTCTTTAAAATCTCATGTAAATACCAAGTATTTGCAGAATCATCTGCTGCATCTTTCCACGCAAGAAGCTGATGACTTGCTGAGAGAAAATCTGAAAAGGAGGGAAACTGCAAACTAATTATGTTGCTCCTGACTCTTGACCTCGCCCCTCACAATGTCTTAATCCTAGCTGAAGTCCCTTTTTAAAAAGCCCGATGGGGCTTAAAGAACAGGCTGTGCCTTTTTGGACCAGCGACAGAGGCTTTTGTTCACCTTCTGTTTTTTCCATCCTCTTTGACATCACTCCTCGTCCTTTTTTGTGCAGGCCTCCAACATCAAGGAATATTCCGCGTATCCGGATCCCAGCTGGAAGTCAACGACATCAAGAACTCATTTGAAAGAGGTACAAAACGTTCATTATAATAGCTAAATGTTATCACCTGGATCATATATGAAATGTTGTGATAGATCGTGCTCCTGACTTTTCTGTGTCTTAGGAAACGACCCGCTGACAGACGACGAGAACAATCACGACATCAACTCAGTGGCTGGCGTTCTCAAGCTTTACTTCCGGGGTCTGGAGAACCCTCTTTTCCCCAAAGAGAGGTTCAGCGACCTGCTCTCCTGCATCAGTAAGAACACAAGTGTTTTCTTTCGATATATCTCCTTTAAATTTGAACTTGGAACCTCCGGTAAATAAATTTGTATCCAGTTCCTTTTCGTTGTTCACTTTCAATTGACATTTCTCACTACAAAATCCAGAATAAAAACACACGCATGCACCTGACACATGATTATAACCTGTATTGCGGTCTTATTTATCTCATCTTATAGCAGCTGTAAACTTAAAGTATCCTTTCCTTGTATGCAGTCCTTTCCGCAGAGCATTTTGTTGTGGTCACTGCTTTATTTCTCCGAAAATGAGTCAATTTTTCCATCGAGTATATTTTCCCTACAACATCGAGCCACTGATCAGAACACTGAAGGATCACATTTCAGACAGCTTCTTGTGATTGCCATGTTGCGTGCAAGTGTCAAACTGTTACACATGGTCCATCTGTCCCAGAAGAAGAGTCCTTGGGTCTTTTATGATCTTATAATTGAACTTATCCTCTCAAATGATGGCAGTTTTGCACATGACCACAAAATATGCAAGTGTTTGCATCCATCTGCCAACAGTGTCTCCAGCATTGCTGCTGAACACCCTTATTTTTAAATCGATAGTTCAGTAAAAAATTCTGTGCCTTTAAGAGCAAGTGGGAGTTTTTTTGTGTTTCTGTTTCAGACCTAGCTCTTTTAATGTTTGGTTCCTGTTTCCATCCGTGAGGTTTTATTAAAAACACAACATTGGAGTTACTTTCTTCTGGCTAACCTCCTGTCTGTTGCTGCTTTTGACATTTTCCTCCCTCCTCCCTACATCATGGGGATCCATCTCTTGATGGACTAACATGTTGTGGAAAAAAATTCTCCTAGATTTCATTTCAAATCCCTCAGACTGAGAGATCCATAACAGTGACCAAACACTCTAGTCTAGATCAGTGATAGCTGCCAAAGTACTCTATATAGATGTTTCACTGGGAGCTGCTGTAAATGATCAAAATCAAACACATAACACTCGTAATGTTTGTCAGCAGAAAGGCTCCGTGTTCTGGTCACAACACTGTGTGTGATTACTACTCTGTGGTATTCGGTTGAGTACTGAGAGGGAAGTATCTGTCATAAGTGGCACAAAGCTGGCCACTCTTACGGGATGGTGGTGGAATTTTAAATGTCCACAGAAGTGAGCAGTGTTCGAGCCCGGAGCTGATTCTATACTGAAGTCCTCTCAAGAATAGTTACATTGTCGTTTTGAGCTGAGTTCAGTGCTCAGTCAGCTCTTTGTCTGCTCTGATCTTTCAGGATATGACATTGTGGGCTTTCATCATTTTAAATTGAACACGCACGATCACGTGGACACGGCATATGACGTAATGCCTTCGAGCATCCGTGTATGTGTGTGTGCAATGAGTACGTGTGTGTTCTCTAACGGAGGCTTTTGTGTGCTTTGAGAGTGTGAAGTGTGTCTGTACGTGTTTGCTGGGTGTACTTTTACACATTTGTGCAGGATGAGTGATGGGGATTCCCTGTTTACATTCCCCAGCTCAACATGCCAGTGATTGCAGTGTGGGCTCAACGCCCAGCAGGCTCCATATTTAAAACCCTCTGCTTATTCCATATGGAGCAGCACAAGCCAGCGACACGATCACTTTTCCCTTTCACCACTCTCTGCTGACTGCATGTGCTTTCATCACAGTGGCGCGCTGTGACCCCTGATACCTTTCCTTTAGGAATTTTACATTACATAGTTTGCCTGGGTGTATATGTTTGATGTCTAAGTGCTCATTGGAGTAAATCTTTGAATATTAGCTTCTGAAGTACTTGGGAGCAGCACTGCAGAATCCTAGTTAGGTATTCATGAAAAATGAAATGAATTACAAGTATCCCATAAGCCCAAATCCCAGATGGCAGAGTGGCTGGAGGGTGACAAGATTATTTTTAGCTGCCAGTGCAGCCCGAGCTCAGACAAATAAAATTGGCTACTTCAAGTGCCACGGCATAACAAATGTGACGGTAATAAACAACATTAGGGTTCGCTTGTATTTTGATGCAAGATTTACTTTTTGTTAAATTGCAGTGATGGTCTTTGCTGCTATTAGGTCACTTTCTTATTTTTAATTTGGCACGGCAGGACAAAAGGGAGAGAAATGTTAAGAGAACTGGACAAATCAAATCAGGAAAAAGTACTTGTCTGTGAATCTGCTATTAAGAATGCTGACTTCCTCCTCCCTTTCCTCTTCCTCTTCCTCTTCCTCTTCCACTGTGGTGTCAGCAGAGTAACACAGGCTGAGGTGAAGGTCAATGCAACACAGTCGGTGCATTTCCTGTGCCCTCTACATACACACATATGAACACACGTCAACACACACACAAAGTTAACACATTATCGATCTCCTTTTCTTGTTCCCAGAGAAACATATTTACTGTATATTGTGACGCAAATATAGACAAATTTGTGCACATTATTCTTCTTACAATTCATTTGTTTTACTCACATATCTGTAAAGCCTAAGATTAAACTTGGCATTTCTAAGGGGTATGTTTGATAAATTGAATACAACTTCCTTTATGCATATTATTTATAAACATAAATGTGAATTAAAGAGCAAATGTATTCCACTATTGCAATAAATCCACGACCATGTCCCCACAGCAATGACAGCATTTTATGTGTGTGCATTTGATCTGAGAAATGAAAGGACAAAAGCATCTGGATCGTGTTCCTGCTGTGACTCTGAAACTAAGCAGACCTTATTTCTATTCAAATAAAAGCTATTGTATTGCAGCGTTTCCCTTTCTAACATCATATCCTCTCCGCTGTTTTTTGTGTTTTGCCACTCCAGGAGTAGAGAACCTGTACGAGAGAGCATTGTACATCCGTAAGATCCTCCTCACCATTCCCAGATCAGTCCTCATCGTCATGCGCTACCTTTTCGCCTTCCTCAACCAGTAAGTTTAAAGACACCGACCAGTAAATTAACCCTCATTGTTAGTTGTAATTTGATGTGAAATATTCCTCCTCGTGTATCCCCTCTCCTCTCCAGTTTGTCTCAGTACAGTGATGAGAACATGATGGACCCGTACAACTTGGCCATATGCTTTGGCCCAACGCTCATGCCTACACCAGACAGCCAAGACCAGGTCTCCTGCCAGGCCCACGTCAATGAGATCATCAAGACCATCATCATCCACCATGAGACAATCTTTCCCGATGCCAAAGAACTGGATGGACCCATTTATGAGAAGTGCATGGCAGGAGGAGATTACTGGTGAGGGATGAGATACTTAAAGGTCACGCTGTAGTGTCTGAATTCAGAATAAGCACAACTTATGATCTTTCACGTACAATAAACACTGTGCGGTTACTGAGTCGCCACGGTCACTGGTGTCTGAGGGTCCAGTGGTAGGTGGTCCGGGATTAAAATCAAATAAAAATAGGCATTCTGGTGTGATCTCTACATGCAGCTGCACATTAGATCTGTGTGGGAGAGTCAGACAGGCCGCTGTGGTTTTCCCTTTTACATTTTTCTACTGTGAATGAAACAACGGCACGGCTGCCAAAGCCCACTTCATTAGTAATTCACTCAACATGCAGGTATGTGTGCACACTCATCGGTGCAGCTGTGTCAGTAGAATGTCATTAGAGTCGATCTGAGTAATAACACACATGATATTGTCGAGCGGGATTCTGTGTGCTGACTTCAGACAGTGAGACAGGCTGAAACAATGCCTTTAATCACCTCTGTCACAGCAGGAGGAGTGAATGAAAAAATCCATACGCCTCGTCATGTTTCTGCTTCAATGCATCGCCCTTGTTTTTTTTTTTTTCCCTACTCACACACACATCCTCTTAGTCTCACAGGTTTTTATCCCAGGCTGGAGCTAATCACCTGTCTCAGCATGATGGGAGTGTCACGAAGCCAAGGGGAAGACTTGTTGACATGGCTGCCTCTCTATTCTTGCAGAGAAGGAGGCAGATAGTGACTAGAAAGTGTGTGTGTGTGTGTGTGTGTGTGTGTGAGAGCACACACAGAATATTTCTGAAACTCTTTGTGAGAACTTCTTCGTGTTTTCAGTCATACTCCAACTGTCCCGCTTTACTAGCACAATGTTGCTGTTGCCTCCGCCTGCCTTGACCTAAAACAACAGCACTTCCTGTGTGCACTGCAAGAATGTCACCGGGCGACACAAGCTCTAACATTTGTTTATGTTTAAAAGTTAGGGTATGGTTAAAGTATTAAGTGCTTATGGTTAAGTTAGGTAGGTAGGCTGTCCAAATGAAGGGAAGTCGATGTAGTTTCTCAACAAGAATAGTTGCGCAAGTATCTGTGTGTTTCACTAGAATCACTGCTGACCCCTGACCCCTCACCCCCTGCCTTTGTTTTGACCCTCATGGTTTGCCCGGTGTCTCCACAGTGAGAGTCCCTACAGTGAGCATGGAGCCCTGGAGGAGGTAGACAATGAAGGAGGGACGGAGACACACACCAGCGAGGACGGTGAGTGTCCAACATTCATGTATACAGTACACAGTCACATAATACCTGTTATGTTACATATGGAAATGTACACAGATGTGAAGTGACATACTCTACAAGGTCTCCTCTGTGTTCTTGGTGTTGCGAGGTTTAAACTCGGCTCTCTGCAGCTAATCCTGTCTTTCACCCTCTTACATGCAGTAACCTTGAAGGGCTTAGGAAATTGGACATTCACTGACAGACAACCGTTCATGTTCTAATTCCGTTTTTCTCTTAGAGACGTCTACATATCCCCCTACTTGGAAATTTTCATGGTCATCTGCACCCACTTAACCCGTCGGGATAGACATTTTTCAAAGGGTTACAGCACTGGGATACAATCTGTTATATTAATCAGTAAAAGAATAATGTATGGAGTGCATCAAGAGTGTCATGTTCCCATAGCTTTTCAGAAATCACACAGTCTGTGTTTTCTCTATGTTGACCTACCTTTCCATGTGTCCAACAGAAATGTGCATTACAAAAACACCAGGCATACACAAGTATGGAGAAGTGATAGACTTCTCTCAGACGAGGTTGGAACTGCTTTTACATTGTGTGATCATACATGCCGTCCTTTGTCTGAGTGAAATGGATAACAGTCGGTCAGGTCCAAGTCAAGTAACGTCCAATTTAGTTGAAACCAAAATATCAGACAGGGATCAGGTTTTGCTGTTAAACTGTCAAAGTTCAGCTCATTAAACAGTGATGTATATCCTTGACCGAAATCTGAACGGATGTGTTACAGTCTGAGTGAAAAGATTCAATCTACAGTTGTCGTCCCTTGGCAACAGACTTCCCGGAACCTGTTTCCATGGTGACACCAGCTGCCCGAGTGTCGTCACATTTTCACACCCAGAGACAAAATTTAGGGGGCTCCCCACTGTCATCCATCATCTGCCTCCATAGATGGAGGTCGGAAGTATCGGTTGATCTCTTCTAATTACGTCAGCTGTTAATCACTCAGCCAACAAATGAAAGTCTTCGCTCCTGACCACCCTCTACAACTGAACACAGCTGGAATCGATCAACTCTTGAAGCAATTAATAGAAGATTACATTGTCCAGACATCTCTTGTTGCCGCGGGGCTTTGTCCAAAAAGATTTTCTGCACAGACTTGGACGGCGTCCACGTGTATGGGTTCCTCTCTTGGAAAGATGACTAAGTTATTGTCATCGGGTATTTTTAAAATCGCCATGACCTCATTTATATTTGAAGACACAGATCTGGACCAGCCAGATTTAGACACACAGCACACACAGGATAACGCTGCAATCCTGTTGCTTTAAAAATGAAAAAGGTGTCGTCCAATGTAGGTTAATCAAGATAGAGTCGTATTTAGATCTCGTATAAAGGCTGCTCTTTGTGACACTTACGTATTACCTTTACGTTTATAACTCAAAGCATGTGCACAGCTCCAAGTGTGCAAGTTGTGTCTCTTATTCCTAATCTAAAACTAGATCTGCTTGACTTTACTCTTTCACTGGATGAGAGGCATAAACCAAGGCCATATAGAGTCATGGTCTCACTATATCCATGCTCAGTGCTGATGCTCCTGTCAGTGTCCTGGGCCTTGGTTGTTAGGCAGGATGATAAACGGTCTGTTTTTAGAGTGGCACTTCTAGCACAACATCAATACATTGATGTCCTTTATGCTGGTATATGCACTACAAGGTCAGAGGTGAACTCACTGGCACATTGGTTATATACAGTATCTCGTGGTGGGAGTACAGCTGTATGTCCTTGTTTTCAAGTAACCTAACACGCATACTGCATATATTGTTTTGCACATGTTAGAGGGCTTTCTATTTATATTATATAGATATATTTCTATACTGTACATGGAGGATTTACATATACTATCTTCTATAAAACATCTTTTTTTAAAATCTTTATTTAAGCAGTAAGTCCCTTGTGAGGGAGAAGTGTCTTTTAAGAGGGAGACTTGGCCAAGACAACTCACTAGTTACAGTTTGGTTCAAATAATACACAGCACACATACAATACAGAATATAATACAACAAATTATCTAAAGCAGGTGCAATTTTTGGTCACAACTCCTTTTAACTTAGATTTAAAACAAAAAAAAACATCCTGGGGGAATACACAAGACTCGTCTCCTGCTACAGGAGACTTACGCAGTAAGTTCCCTTAGATTAATATTTGTCTTCAGACGAGGAATGTGAGAAAAAGACAAAAAGGGAAATGAATCCTCATCGTAATCATATTGCATACCCCTGATTCTGTGTATGAACACCGATGTGGGGCAACATCCACACCAACTTCGCCCCCCTGACTTGTGTGAGACGTGACAGTTTGTATCTCTACCACCGTGAAACATGTGTCTACATGTGTCTACATGTGTAACCTTGGGTGGTTCGGTCTGAAACCATTCTCCGTTATAATTGCACAACATGACAGAGGGGGGATCCTTTACCGCTGCCCTGAGATTAGAGTTTATGGCCCGCCGCTTTCAGCTGCAGCCACGTCACTGCAGTGCCAGTGGGCGTGTGCCTTTGGCAAAAATGTTGGACAAATATTTATAGACCTAGGGGAGGATGGACAGATGGGTCGAAGTAAAAGAAGGAGATGGAGAAAATAAAAGAGATGGAGAGAAATCCCCCAGATCAGTAAAAGGTTCTGTCAACCTTATTAACGGCCGTGTCCCCTGCAGTGCAGCTCAATTAATTCAGACTGTAAATTCCTTCTTGTCACATTTCATTGGAGCGTGCTACATCCACTCTGTCAATTCTGACAATCCAATAATACAAGGGAGGTGGCAAAATGAAGGGGAAGAATTTCAGAAAAGGACAATAAAAATATTAAACCAAACATTCTGTATTTCTGCTCATTTGGGAATCTCCTGTGAAAAATATATCGTACTCCACTCTGGCCATCCTGTTTAGAAATAGTAAGGCAGTATTTGGGTGAGGCTATGTCTGTCCAGGGACCCCCTGTCTGGCTTAAAGTGAGAAAGTGAGACAGGAGGAGGGCAGAGGAAGGAGTGAAGGAAGGATAAAGATGCTATTTTTAGACCTGTGTTGCTGTAGTGTGTGCACATCGGCTCGGCGAGTCGACTCTGGCTGTTCTTGAGAGGACGGATGTTTTTGCCAGGATTGACATTTAGTGACATAGAAAAATAGTGGACAATCATTATAGATAAATAGTAAAATTCACTGTTCAAGCGGTCATTAATTTGCATTGTCTGTAATAACTTTCCCTCCTCTTTTTCCACATTTATTCCTTTGCCACTGACCCAGGCTTCTTTGTACAGCTGTTGAGTAGGTATCAACCCAATCAAATGATCCATATAGTGACTGACATGCCCCTAAGTCATATAGATCTCCTCTAACCAGCTTCTATAAATATCCTGCTAATGCTCCCCTGGGCTTGCTGTGGCCCTGGTGTTGTAGAGCTGTGTTACTGTCGACTGCAACTAGAATAACCAACCGCTGAGCGCACTTTAAACTCCACGTGCAGTTACATATAAACATGAGCCAGCACTTAGTTTTCAACCTCTTGTATCCATCATTAAAATGTCTGCACATAAGCCGCCTATTTTCGATGCTTCTGACATACATGACCCTGCTCTCTTCCTGTTGACAGAGGGCGAGCCCATCGAAGCCATCGCCAAGTTTGACTATGTGGGACGCTCTTCACGGGAGTTGTCCTTCAAGAAGGGAGCCTCTCTGCTGCTGTATCAGCGGGCGTCTGAAGACTGGTGGGAGGGACGGCACAACGGCATCGACGGCCTGGTGCCACACCAGTACATTGTGGTCCAAGACATGTGAGTGTGTTACATTTAAATACGAGACATACACTTACACAAGTACACCAAGCAGCCGCCACATGAGAACCACTTAATGCTCAATGATGAATAATGGGCATGCCATGACAGCCTGTGGATTCACTTGATACTGATTCTAGTTAGCTAATTACCTGGTTTTCCATATTAAACTTATACTAATTTAAACTTAAATAGTATTTTTAGTGATAACATTTGGTTCCTCAAACTACCTGGCAACCTCGAGTATGTGAGAAGGAAAGGAACAACTCTCTCCATTATTTTCCATTTGGATTGAAGTACCCAATTTGAACAGTAGTTACAGAAAGCCCTGTTGCTAATTGATGTGGAGCTGCTATGGTGGCAGGATGTGGTCTTAGACAATCTTCGTCGTATGGTTTAAAATGTTGTGGCTGAAAAATGTGTTTGATGTCAAGTTATTTGGTGAACACATGAAGATGGAGATAAAATCCTAGACATGCTGATTGTGTTTTGGACATGAGGTGTGCTTCAGTTTAAAAGTAAGCAAAAAGCTGCAACACAGCAAGGGCCTAAGCTTTTTCAATGCACTGTTTTTTGTAGTGAAATGTGTTTATTTGGCTACTAAAAACATGGCTATAGTTTCGACACATTTGAGATTGCTGTGGTAGTTGAGTACAAGAAATATAAATATTGCACAGTGTGCTGTGTATATCTTACTTTCTACTCGGGGTGCCAAATCACAGCATTAGAGTTTGGGTTTAAAGAGTAATCCTCCAGTTGTATTTGACAAAGTCACAGTGGATGAAGCAACACACTTGTCTTTGTTGACGTTGGGCCATCGTTTGACTGTGGGGTCGTGTGGAGAGGACCTTCAGGCTTGTTTGCCCCGCCCACCACTGTTTCCCTCCATTCAAGTGTGGCACCTTCTGCATCTCCAGCATCCTTAACGAACCCTCTTGTCATTGTCTCTGACTCTCAGCACTAACAAGCATGCACTCTGCCATGGTGACTGCTGGCTGTTGGTGCCTAATGAACTGCACTCAGTGTCTCATTAGGACCAGAACAGAATCACTCCAATCACTTAGTAGCTGGCCAACAAAATGGCCATTTAGAGTGCTGTCCACTATTTCCTCTTCTCCTTCTCTCCCCTTGCTGCTGGCCCATCAGTGCGCCTCTATTAATAATTCACCCCCAGATTGGGGGGGCCTTCTTAGTTAATAAAAGAGTAGGGGAATTTACAGTTGTCCCGGAGTGTAAGAACTTCCTACTCTCTACTTAAACACAACAAGCTGAGGAGTGAATGAGCACCCGGGGGTTAGGATCTTCACTTGGCCCATTAAAAAAAAGCCCAGAATGAAAAATTTAGCGAGATGTCCTGGAGACCATTTCAGTACAGGATGTCTCCTCTCATGATGCGTCTGTCGGTTGTTTAAACTTCTTCCTGTCGGTCTGTAAATTTAGTTTAATGCCACCTCTGCTTCTGAGGTCTGTGCATTCATGTGGATACAACTATAAACAAATAGATTTCAAATCAAAAGCCCGTGGCTGCAGTTTGTTTATGCCAGTTTGAAAAGTGCAATACATGGTGAACAAGTTTAAATGTTAGAAACGATTCATGTTTTAATTTTTTCAGCTGTGCATTAGAGTGTATCCGTCTTGTTTTGAATCTGCGACACAATTAAGTATTGTTCTGAAGCTTGACTTAATATAAATATATCACAACTCAAATCACAAGATCTCAGAAAAATAGCAAATTAGATATTTATTTTATTTTACCACTATTGTCCACTGTTGTTCTGACAAACACTGGTCAGTAGCTCTGATTGCTGCCACCTGACAGGCACCAGCTTCATGCAGTCACAGACCTCACTGAGAAACCATGCATCTGGCCTTTGTGTGTAAAATCTGGCCTTTGTGTGCATGTGTGGGTGTGTAAAAGTGTTACCACCACAGTGCATCACCAGAATACTGAGAGGCCCAGGGATATGACTCATCTGACTCTCTGGACCTTGAGGAAGAGATGGAGACATGCTGACACACAGGAAACTGATATGAAATCCTGTCATCAAAGAACCAGCAAATATATAAAAAACAAAAAAAAAACATAGCCTGGTTTGCTTTTTTTTTTTTACCCCTTTTTGTGGCCTGTTTGTCTGTCACTTCTTCTTTTCTTTTTCTATGTCTCAATGTCACTCTGTCTCTGTGCCCCAGAGATGACAACTTCTCTGACACTCTGAGTCAGAAGGCTGACAGCGAGGCCGGCAGTGGCCACGCTGCAGAGGATAAATGCCTGGGGAAGGATGTCAGCTCACCCACTGACACCAGGATCTCTGAGGCCTACATCACCAGGTTGGTTTTCAAACTGCTGTCTAATAAACATGTAATGCAGTGGACTGAATCCTTCTCTTTGATCAATTCTACTCAGGACCTAAGAGTTTACTGATACCGATGCTGCTGATCCATACCAATACTTTCTCTTTGGCCTGGTTTCATGCTTAATGTTTCATATTTCCACATTTGATCTGTTCATACCAACAGAAACCAGTATCAATTTAATACTGGATTTTGATACCTGTTCCTACTAGGGACTGAATTTAGGAGTGTGGGAATCAGCTCATAAAATATTTTCTGGATCTTCTCTCATATATGACAAGTCTGTATAATACAGCTGCCTATTTGGAAAAAAAGCAATACACACTATATCTGAGCTGGAGCAACATCTAAGGTACATAAGTAGCTTCAGGTGTCAGGAAGTGGCAACTGGTTGTGATGTTATCGATGAGTTTGAATCTTAAACCCAGAAATTTGTGATTTGACCGGATACAATATTGAGGTTTCCAATGGGACGTTCACAGATGTCATCTGTATCATCGCTACTATTGGATGAAACCAGCTGTCTATCACACTGGTGTCCACTTGTGTGTCATGCTTTATTATCTATTTCCCTCTAAATGAGAGCATTATTAACCAAATGGACATCAAGTGAGACTTCCGTTGAAACAGAGTGGTTTCAGTGGTGGCAAACCGGAAGACGATGTCCACTTTTTATGTCACTGTCCAATCAGAGAGCAGTTTGTGCACTTAAGAGGCAAGCCAAGGAAATGACATCAGAGTTGTTTCAGTGTGTGATTAATCCTCGGTGATGCATTTACTTGCACCTCATGCTGTCCCCAGCCCACCTCTCCCACTCTATTTTATTTCCACTGACCAGACAGGTCACATTTTAAGTATGAGTATTAAATATCCGCTTCACGTTGCTGCTTAGTCATCAGCAAATCATACTGGAAAAGACTGTACATGCAGAGTCAACACACACACACACACAGATCACATCAGTGTTTGGCAGCGTCTGCTGCGAGCGAGTCAGTATTTTGTCTCTTCATTGCTGTATTTCTGCTGGTGCTGTAAGCGACCTTGAGACGTCTGTTACTGGCTCTTGCCAAACACAAGAACAAATCTTATTTTATTCAGAGCCACGCTCTCTCTGCTCTTCTTCACTGTCGTTGAAATGTTGATGATTCATACGAGAGGCCAAATCTACACCACCGTGGGTATTTATATGCGGATGAAGAACAAATCCGAGTGAATCATGTTTTCCACATCAGCGTAATGATTCTCTGTCACCTGTCACCAGCTCCCAGGTGACCCCCCCCTCTCCTCCTCCTCCGCCTGTCTACTCCCCACTCACTTTTCTGCTCTTCTATTCAGACAATCCTTGTAAGGGCTGAATCATTTATATACAGAGCTTTATTTAGATTTTTTTTTTCTCAATCCACAGCACCCTGAGCAGATGGACAGAGCAAATGTTAGCGCTGCACTCAACGCCATGTCGGTAAACATGGCGTTTCTGCGAGTCTCTTTTGGTGACAATAACTAAAATAGTTGGTCCCCTTTCCATTTTGATGAAGAACAACTCATGGAATGTCTTGTGATTTAAATTATTATTAGCCGAGGCTATAATAAACAAAGTGTGAGCTGTCTCCGTGGAGACGGCCTGCACAGTGAGTGTGTAGTGCCTTTTGTAGTCATAATACATCCATGTTGTAGTGCACTGCCCCTGAGGGGGGGCCTGGTGTTATGAATGTAGACTGCACCCCCTGCTGGTAATCAGTGAGTCCTGCAATTGTTTACTATCGAAGAGTTTATATGAACATTATATATGGACCACTACAGCAAGTTTAATATATAAAAATGAAACTATTGCCATTACTATTGCTGTGATATTATAGCTAATGTAGAAATGCAATATAAAGCTCATGGAGAGCAGTGCAGTGGTTGTACAGGAACATCTTTTAATTCTTTAAGAGCCTCATGGTCCTTCATGTTGGTACTTGTGATTGCTTTTTATTTAACATGGTTATTAAGCTGTCTGTAAATCTTGATAGTAGTTGAGACGGTGTTTGTTTACTCTCAAATGAGGCTATTTGCTTCAGCGGTTCATTGCTTGTTTATCACCACAAAGAACCAATGCAGACTATTTAAATAGTTCTGAGATGTTTTTAATTAAATAAACCCATTTTTTGTCATTTTACACATTGTGAATTTAAGGAATACAGATTTAGCATTTAGTTTTGTGTTACTAGAATAGGGGTAGTATTTTAGAAAAAGGGGCTTGAAGCAGCCACGCTAATTCCACACTTTTTAGACCCAGTCGTAGGGGGACGTGAGGTGGGCACAATTTTTCAAAAATACTGACGCTAAGCTAAATGCAAATCGTTGAAGTATTCCTTTATTCCTTTCAAATGTTTAGTTTTTGTCTTCTGTTGTCCCTTATGTCTGCATTGTGGTGTGTTATTTGTGCTGCTGCCTGTCCTGATCAGGTCTCCCTTTAAAAGAAGACCTTTGCTGTTTACATAATAAAATAACGTATTTTCCCCTTCTTTTAACCCCGCAGGCACAAGAAAAGATCAGACCCACCATCTCGACGGCCCCCTGCCCGCCCCACTGACGTCCATTGCATGGTGCATGCTTCTCAGCAGGGTCACGGTGGACATGGCGGCACCCCAGAGATGGGCTCCCCAGTTCTGGGCCACTTCAGCCCACGGGACATGCTGCGGAGTCGCAGCCACATGCCCATGGACAGTCCAGAGCGACGGCACCGCACCGGGCACGGCAGTCTGACTAACATCAGCCGCCACGAGTCGCTGAAAAAGATGGAGAGCCCCCCGATGCGCCGCTCCACCTCCTCTGGCCAGTACACAGGCTTTACCGATGCCCATCACCACCACCTCCACCACCTCCACCATGGTGGCAAGCCACTGGACCCGGAGAGCATCGCACAGGTCAGCGCGGGACGAGCGGCGACCCGACCGCAGCTCCCTCCACCATCAAAGCCCTGCCCCGCCCTGTAAAAACATAGTCAGTCCCTGTCTTCTGCTTCCTCTGGCTGCAACTGTCTATGTGCTGAAATCACACAAAAGACAAGTTTCACAGGCAGACAGCAGGGAGCACAGCCTGAGCCTGGGAGCCCTCGCCACACACTTACTGTAATCTTAATTACTTTGTAATAACAAGTATCCCAATGCAAAAATAACTATTTTATGAATGGTAGAGCGATAAATTGTGCTTAGTAAAAGAGCCTCCATTATAAAGTAGGAGTCACAGCGAGCAGTTACAACTGTGCTGGGCTGTCTGTCTGCCTGTGTACACGGAGCATGCTCAGATGAACATATCTTGTCATCTTTGCATTTTTCTCTGCTAGCCAAAGTCATTAGCATGCAGGTGGAGAGGTGTTGGTGCTAAGTGATACGAAAACTCTGTCATGTTGCCTTTTAAAAAAAAAAAAAAAGTCTGCATGGTCCTCTATTAACATAGATTCATCTTTCCTGCATAGCAGGGCTGAACAGTTTTCAGATCAAAATCACAATTTGAAACAGTGCAGTAAGCAAATCACAAAGGCTGTAATTTAATTGTACTCATTTATTATTCTTAATTCCATAGAAATCAGAAGAACTACAGTGTAACCAAAATCGTTCAGCCCTCTTGCATGGCTAACACCTTCTTCTTTTCATCTGGTTTCTTATTTGCTTTTTATTTTTTTTTAAATCATCATACTTTGGGTTTTATATTTCTTTTATTTCTAACTCCTAACCTTTGTGCATCTCACTCACTCATCTGTGTCTTTATCAGCCTCGTATATGCTCACTCATGTCTTATGCACACTCTGTTTCTTTTCTTCTTTAGGACATAGAGGAAACCATGAACACTGCTCTGAATGAGCTACGCGAGCTGGAGCGGCAGAGCTCGGCCAAGCACGCCCCCGACGTGGTGCTGGACACCCTGGAGCAGCGGCAGAACTCGGGCAGCAGCGGTGGAGGCCCCACGCCGGCCAGCTCCAGCGAGTCCCTCAGCCCCATCCACGGTGTCATGCTGAGGTCCACCGCCAACACTGAGCCGCCCATCCGCCGCAGCACCAGCTCCTCCAGTGACACTATGAGCACCTTCAAGCCCCTGGTAACGCCCCGCATGGGGGTGCAACTCAAACCCCCTGCCTTAAGGCCCAAGCCCATGGTTCTGCCCAAGTCCAGTCAGGCTGCGCAGCCTCCAGCTTCATCTTCTCAGGATCCTCTGGACAAGTCCTGCACCATGTAACCTCTGCAACATGAACCAGAGATGTAAAACAAAGACATATGCTGTGTCTAGGTGTCATTAGTGTACTGTGAACAAACTAAGAGCATGAAACGTGCATGGACATATGCAGGAAAAAAAGATGTTTCTCTGGGGGCAAATGAAACTGAAAATGACAGGCCAATCGTTGTCAGTAACATATTAATGTGTTAATATGTTGAGGTAAATATGGTCAAACATCTTGTTTTTCTTTTTTAAAGGAATCCAAACGGCAAATCACAAAGGCTTCCATGGAGGGTTTTTCTTTTTGTTTTTCTAGAAATGTATACTAGTTAGTGTCATGAACTGTGTATATCTGAACAAACCTGGTGCATGTAGCTCCTCTTGTTGAACACTGAACCTGAAAGAGAGCTTGATGAAAAGGACCAGGGTGGGGATGTTGTGACGCGCTGCAAAGGCCTTACTGACTTTGACATGAAACGGAATTCAAATGAACAATAATTATGCTAAAGGTGCTGTAACTTCCTGGACAGAAACGGTTTGAAGGTTGGAGCGCTAACGGTACTCGTCTTTTTTTTCTCTTTTTTCATATATATATGAATATATATATATATATATATATATATATACATGAATGAATGAGTAGTACTGACTCACTTTCAGACAATGTACAAACATCACCTCTGTGCTGGATTAGCTCTGCCACAGGTGTTGAACGTATGTACAGTATTGCCTGGAATGAGATATGATGATTGGATGAAACCACTACTTCATTATTAACTAAGAAGATTCTGTAAATTCCGCATTAATAACTGATGAAGGAATATAGTTTGCCTAATAAATTAAGCCTTTTTTTTTTTACTCTCTGTATATCGTACGGAGAGCAGTGTAAAAAGTTTGGATGACAAATCATCTCCCACCGACAGTATCCACAACACTATATGCTGTGAAACACATGCCAGAGCTTCTTTTATGCCTTGCTTTACTTTTCTCTACCCAAAGACATGGATGTGTGAGTGTAACGCATGGACTCTTCATAGTGACTGTGTATTAGACTTAAGGCAGTGTCCTGTGGGAGCGCTGCCAGTAGCCATGGACCTAATGACTGTTAGTATGAAAGCCGCCTAATATGCTGACCCTGACACCCCCATCTCCCCCCATCCTGCTTCGATACGTCATGTTTCTGAAAACAGCAGCTTGCTTCAGTCCCTCCGGTCTCATTTCTGGGTCACGTCGGACTACTTGCAATGAGTCTCTGATCTCCGAGGACTTGCTCCTGCAGAAGATGATACTCAAAATGGTGGACCAATGAGTGACCGCACCCCCCTGTAGTGTAGACCTCACAGTTTTTGGTTGCATGTCTCGGCAATATTTGGCTCGCACAGTAACACTTAGAAAGGGTTTGTTTTGCGGTGAATTAGCAATGCTCTCTAACAGCAGGTTTACACGCTCTCTTTGACTTGACATTTTTGTGTGAATTAATCCAAAGTTCATTGATATCTGAATTTACTAACACTCATTATTTTTTTATAACCTCTGTCGTGTTTCTGGGTAGAAAATTAGAACAAATCATAGTGGAGTAAATATCCAGAGATACAAATGTCCCACTGACAATATGAAGCCGTTGTAAAATAACGTATGTGCTCTTGTCACCATCGTCAACCGTAGGTCTCCGTTGTGCCGTCTGTAGGCGTTAAGCTACTCCGTGGTGTGCTGTACATCTGTAGTATGTACTTGTGAAAAGTGCCTTTAAAAAAAAACAAGTTTTAGAGGAACTTCAGACATTCATTTCCATGTCGGATGCCGCGTTTCTCGATGCAGGAAGAGGTGACGATGCCGCAGTTATTTGACAAAAGTAATAATAAAAAACCACAGCTCATCCATCGTGACATTGCACTTTTGTGTATATAACTGTACATATGGCATGTAACATCATAACATTTAGAGTTTGTTGAGAGCTTACACCTCCAAGAATTATTTCTTTCTATTAAAGAAAATAGTTTGTTGAGTCTGTTGTGGGTTTGTTTTTTTCCCCTCGCACGCTTTTACATGGGCCACTTTATTAGGTACACGGGACACCTTCGTAGGCCCTCTGTTTCAAGGTTCAGAGAACTAATACTCGCTTAAATCACCTTTCTTTCACATTCTGATGCACAGTTTGAACCTCGGCAGTTGGTCGTGACCATGTGCAAAAGCCTAAATGCGCTGAGTTGCTGTCACGTGATTGGCTTTATAGAGATTTCCATTAGAAAGCAGTAGAGTATGTTTGAAGTTGCCAGTGAGGGATTATTTTTATTATTTAATACAATAATTACAGAACATGGGAACATGTTTCACTTCACAAGAAAGTACTGAATAAATCACAATCACAAGGCCATCACTTTTTCTCACTGGTTCATGTCTTTACAGGCGCTCTGACTCCGCCTCTCTACTGTATGTGTTGTGATCTGTAATGTATGGAAGCTTCACTGGTGTGTGGTTGTTCCCAGACCTCGCTCGAGCTACAGCGCTGTTCGTGGGAGTAAGAGAAACTCTCTGTTTGCTCTTCAAGGTCATCTGTTAAAAAAAACCAAAAAACAAGAGAGAGAGACTGTTGTTTTGAACATTTTCACACATCTGAACTGAGGCACGTGGTCTGATTTAAGTCAAAAAGGAAGCTTCTCTTACAAGTTTGATTTCATAGAGGTAAGAGAGTTCGCTGTATTAAGATAAGGATATTAAAGAGTTCGATTTACCTCAGCAATCCCGACCTTTCTTTCCCATGTATGAATCCTGTGCCGCAGCTTCTTGTGTCTGTCTTTGACATGCATATATTCAGTCACATCAGGAGCCTGATAGTCTGTCATCTGACGGTGCAGGTGTTGGTTCAAGGCTTCTGCCTTTAAACGCTCCTGACGTGAGACGGCGTACATGTTTGTACGTGTTTTAGTTTGTCAGTGCCAGCACATTCATTAATTGTGTTAAACAAACCTCCTCAGCCTGCCGTATCTCCTCCTCAATTTTTGCCAGCATCTGCTTCCTGTTGGTGATGTCACTGCTCAACTCTGTAGACTCCCATGTCACACTCTTCAGCTTGTCCTGTTCACACACACACACACACACACACAGCTTAACTGCAAAGCTGGGACATGTTTGTTGAATTAAATCGAAGACTAGAAACATTGTCTCTTCCCAAACACGCTTTGTAAAGCGTCACCTTGTGTGAGGTGAGGACGCGCTGTACTTTCAAGCTGTTCACTTGAAGTTCATCCAGATTTTTGTCAGTCCTCTGCTCACCGTACTCTGGGAAGATTGCCTGAGGACAACACAGCACAGCACTCGTTTCTTAACAGGGAAAAATAATCCAGATTGAACAGGCAGATTTTATACGTACTCAGTTTAGGAACTATCGGAGCAAAAAGGAGTATCACAGAGCAGCATCGCCGATACCTCATAGTCAGCTTTTCCCATTTCTTTTTGGCGTTGAAGCTGCTGCTGGAGCTTCTTCTCCTGTGCCTTCAGTGCCTGGTTCTTCAGATTTAATTTCTCCACCTGAGTGACCTGTTTGTGATTTGTGTGAGAGAAAGAAAGCCCATCTATTCACTCACAGTAACCTTTGTCCGTTTGTATATTTTCTTCTTTCATACAATGAAGCCAAAGAGGCTGATACAGGAAATATTTCATAACAAATAATCATATGATGAGTTTTATTACCTGGAATTAACTTAAACACTAAAAAGAAAACAAGTTTTACAAATTTTACAAGCTATTTGAAGTGTAGGAGCAGGAGTTACAGTGCATTGCTTGGGTAAATGTTCACCTTAAACTTGTCTATGATGCACTGCAGCACCATCTCTGGCTCTTTCATTTCCAGTCTGTTGTCCTTGGTTGGTTTGAGCAGTCTGCGTTCAAACTCTTTCTTGGCCTTCCTGATCTCTGCCAGACGCACCTCCGACTCTTTCAAGGAAGCCTGGAAATCACAAAAGAGGAGTCACAGTGGAGAGATAAACCGCAATTACTGTGTGTTGTGTGTGTGTTTTGTTTGTGTTGGTATAGAGAGTGCGTTATAACCAAACCGTGTAGTTGTCCTGGATTCTCTCATATCTCTGTTTGAGATTTTCGTGGTCTTGCTGCGTCTCCGTCAGTTCTCTCTGTGCCACATAGAGCTTCTGTTCAAAGCTCAGCTGCGGGAGTCGATCTGATATAGATGGACGGGACCTCCGCCTCCATCCTAAGCCCTTATGTGACACAAACGTAACACATAATCATTCAGAGTATGGATGCACCAATATGGATATCAGTATCTGTGCTCATTCTAGTGTGAACACTAGTATGAGCAAGCATGAGCCCAAAACCTTTTACCTTAGAGCAAGGCTCTCAAACGCAAATGACCTGGGGGCCACTGAGCGTCCAAGTGTTCAGTAGGGGTGAGCGATATGAACTTAAATTATACAACAATATGCCATCATGATATTGCAATAACAATATGTGTGACAGTATTTCACAGAGGTTTTTATTTCTTTATTTATTGTATTCATTTTTTTACATAGTCACCTACTGTCACCAAGTCACCAAGCTCACCTATTGTGAGCTTGTATCTATCATTCTCTACAGCACTATGGTTATTTTAAAGTGCTTTAAGAATGAAGTAGGAAAAGTGGTTTATTATATGCAACAATATTTAGTTCACAATAAAACAAAATGTCTCTACGACGCAAAATGAATCCAGTCATTTAAAAAAGACTAGGGCCACATGAAATTGATTGGAGGGCGACATGTGGCCCATGGGCCGTGAGTATGAGACCATTGCCTTAGAGGGCCACAATTGAAACTTGATAGTGGTCCATCTATTCGTGTCTAGTGTGTTGTGATGTATTAATATGTGAGCAGTCACTGTGATCCCTGCTGGATTTACTAACTAGAATTATTATTTAGCACAGTGTTGGTACTCAGTAAAAACAAGTATTCAAAATGTTAATAGCTTGAGAAAAGTGTTAGGGTTGCTTTACATCCATGTACACAGAATCTAAATCCTGTCACTGACCCCACTCTCCTGCTGGGAGGCTCCTGCTGGCCCCGGGCCCTCACCACCACCAGCCTGAGACACCAGCTCGTGAGGATCCAGTCGACTGATGAAACGTTCAAACATGTCATTCTCAGCCTGGAGGACTGCAATGGAACACCTGGACCGAAGGTAAATCACAATAAATCCACTCAGATAAACAAAGAGCTTTTGAAGCTAAAGCATTAGCACGCTGCATAAAACAGTCAGTTACTTTAAGTCCTCGACGCGTTTGCACAGAAGTTCTTTTTCTTCTTTTTTCGTGCCATTTTCCTCTTCAATCGACGGAATCTCCATGGTTGCTAGGTACACACAACTCATGCAGTGGTTGCTATGGGAAAGTGTTGCCTTCAGGTCCCAGCTTTTGTGTCGGATATTTCATGTAAAAAATTAACATCACACGGAGCCCGGGTAGTGTCATCTAGTGTCTAACCCTAGGCCGAACGTTTGCGTTCAACTCTGTATTTGGGAAGAAATAGTGGTGCTCTTGTTTTATATGGATGTCTTCTTGCGTACAGAATGAAGTTAACATGTCTACATAAATAAAAGTGGGATGCAAATATCGGCAGGTGTTGTCAAATGGACATGGATTTCATGTTTATTTGACGTATCACCATTAATAAATCCCATAAAGTATCGCCTTCAAGCCGTAGTTCGCCATAAAAACCATTAGGTTCTCGAAGTCCGGTTTCCGCTTCAGGCGTGCGCGCTCCCGTAAGAGGCACGTCATTCTCGACAGGTACACAGAACTCTGCATAACACCCTCAATGTCCCACCATGACCCTTCCCGGCCTCCGTAATATCTGGTGACATAGAAAATCTACTAGCAACGACCTGCATTTCTTTTATGCAGTTGAAAGTGAAAGGACGAATTCAAGACTTTGGGAACACTCATAGTCAGTATGACTGTTGGATTTGTCAGTCTTTTCTGTGTTTTTTTGTTTTTTTGTGTGTTTTTTAAGTGTGGAAACATTTTATGGATATGAAACTTTGAATATAAAACGAGACGATTTAAGAGTAAATCACATATCCACATGTGTTTAAAATCATTTAACATGATTCATTTTCAAATTAGATCATATAATGTTCTCGCATTGTGCCATAATATGTTTATTTGTGTGTCAATATTAAAGGATTCACAGGACGCGCAAAGATAATTTGGTTTGTTTGTACAGTCTTTTCTCTGCCTGATGTTTTCGTTGACGCGCAGCAGGACTTTCAGTTTCGTTTCTCTGAAACTGAGAGCACAGCAGTGGAGAGGAGAGGATCTGTCTGTCAGAGTTCAACTCTCTCGACTAAACGTATGTGAGGATGAATTCATCCATCTCTGCATTCATCACCAAAACCCTGTGCGAACACCAGGGTTGTTTGAACGCCAGTACTCTCCAGAAATTGGTCGCACGGCGTTTCCCTGCTGCTGTGGACCCAGATTTACTGCGGAGCGTCTTTGTGGACGACAGTAAAACAGCCATCAGGCCGGGAAAGCAGGCGGCGACCCGGGGTCTGAGTGTCGGCCCGGACAGCCTGGTGGTGGCTAAAACCAGTCTGCGCCTCTGTCAGAAGAAACCCGGAGAGTGTCCTGAGTGTGACGCCTTACACCTGTGCAAGTTCTTTGTCTGCGGCGACTGCACCTTCGGGTAAGCGTAGTGCTGCCGTGCCAGGGTCTGGCATTTTAATTTCATCAAGCAGTAGTAATTATGAGTGTGGTTTATGTCACAGTGACAACGTTAGTTCCAGCTGTGCATTCCATTTTCAACAGGGAAGTGTTGTGATTTGAGTAGCGTCCATGTCATCCTGTCACTCACTGACTTCCAACTTCCCAAAGATAAAACTTCCGCACGGCAGCCATGTTGACTTGTCTCAACAACAGAGAGCTCTTTGGTCACCATGACTCTAGTCTGTACAGTTCATTTAAGTCAACCAGGTAAACTCCGGTGACATTAAAGACCTATTTTCCAAGTGAGAGCACATAAAAACACATATAACAAAAGTTACACAATTAAAACACAGAATAAAAACAATAAGTAATGTTACAGAATGGACTAAAGCCCTAACCCAGAACGCTACGGAGCCCGTCTGGTGACATGGGTGGAAAAAAAACATTCTGCGGCCACGAATGGACACGAGATCCGTGGCCACGACTTGTTTAATGCGTGGGAATGAGATGATTCAAGTTCCAGATTGATGGGGTGGTGACGGATATCATTATAATTCATCCCTAGAAAACTAAATCAGATACAACTTGTCCATGTTTGCAGCTGAAGCTACTTTATGCCAGAAAGTCAACAGTCTCACTGATGAAATGACTAACATTTCTCATGGCCACGCATTATTAATTCGTGGCCACCTAATAATCATCTTGTTCCCACGCATTAAACAAGTCGTGGCCACGGAATAGGATTTCGTTACCAACTCACAGTGACGTGTCAAAGGCTTAAAATATGTAATGAACCTCAATGAAGCATGAAGACTAGAAAAGTGTTATATAAAATACACACCGTAAATGGTCTGTATTTTATATATAGCACTTTTCTAGTCTCGCTGACCACTCAAAGTTGCTTTACACTACAGTTTTGCCATTCACCCATTCACTCCCACTTTCATACAGTGCATCTTTTCTCACTCATACACGCTTCACACGCTACTGTCTCAGCAACGTGGGGTTATTTGTCTTGCCCAAGGACACATCAGCATGTAGACTAGTGGAGGCGGGAATTTGAACCCCCCACAACCTTGAGACATTGAGCAAAGGTCACCATAGTCAAGCACAGATGGTAGCACAAGAACAAGTCACTTTTTTACTTCCATATGTGCACGAAAGCTACCCATGTAGCACAACTTTGTAGGAAACAAAATAAAATCACAATTTCAATATGGATCAAAATAGTAGTGATGTCCCTTTTTGGCCATACCTTTTTTTACCCTTTTGTTATGTTTGCATGGAAACCCCAAAATAACTTTGTTACTGACAAATTGTCAAGATTTTGTTTAATTACACATATTTAAAAAAACAAAACAAAACCTTTTAAAATCCAATTAAACCTTCAAAAGCATTTATATTGACTTTTAGTAGTTGTTTTGCTAGTTAGCCCAGAGCGATTCAACATGGCCTAAAATGAAAAAGGTGTTTCCAAGTTTACAAGCTGTGAGGAGACTATTACTACATCCAATTTATTCCATGTCATGTAACCACAATCTTCATCATATATCTCCAATTATACACTAGACATATATGTAATAATAAAAATTAATAAATTATTTATTATTTCTTTGTATTAATTGTGTGAACAAACATGTTCATGGTCAAACATAAACAGGTGTGTCCTGTGTTATTGAGGCCTTCATACAAGTTGGAACTGGTTTTTCAGTTAGTGGCTCACATGACTATTCAGAATGGTGCAGTAAAAACAATGAAGTTTTTTTGGGGGTTTTTTAATGTGCAAACCAGGGTAAAGCTTCTTGGTGTATCCAACTTAAATGAACTTTTCTGGGGGGGTTTAAACTTTGTTTAGGACTATGATGCTCTTACAGTCCGAGACGAGTGTTTTATCAACACACAACAGCAGAATGGAATTTGTATACGCTGTATACGGTAGTTTGATGGAATGTAGGGATGGGAATCGGTATCGGTCAGTATCGGTATCGGTCCGATACTGGTCAAAATCACTGGATCGGATATTGGACAGATAGAAATGTAAAATCTGATACAGTCTGAAAATCCTAAATACCACATGCTTTACTATCCACAGCCTGTAAAAATGTAAATACAAATCAGGAAACTTTTTGGGAGAAATATACTTCTTATACAGTTGGAGACTTGTGTCTTGACTCAGCACAATTGTGTTGTTACAGTAGTTCATAAATGTTCATAAATGTCTATCGGAATAATATCTGTGTTGGTAGATACTCGAGTTTTTGATATCGTAATCGGTATCGAACACAAAAAAAGTGGTATTGGGACATCTCTAATGAAATGACAAGGTCAGCAAGATGTCTATAGAAGCTTTATTCACCTTACAGTATCGGTGTAAAATTATTTTCTTCTTCTCTTTCAATTTTTTTTTAGAAACAAGTGTAAAAATTCCCATACTCTGGCTTCTGCACACAACGCACAGCTTTTAAAAAGACATGGTCTTCAAGATTTAACAGAAAAACAGCTCTTCCGGCTGTTGTTGCAGAATGATCCCTTTCTGCTTCCCGAGGTAAGTTTTACCAGCAGCAGCAGAGTGACAAAGAGTTGGACATTCACAATCCCTCACTGTAATGTATTTCTGTTGCATTGGTCATCCATCTCTATATACCTGTGCAGATATGCCCGCATTACAATAAAGGCAACGGTGAGCATGGCACCTGCAGGTTCACCAACACCTGCACCAAGCTCCACACCTGCCAGCACTTTCTCCAGGGTGACTGTAAGTTTGGTGCTTCGTGTAAGAGAACTCATAACATCGACGCTCAAGGAGCGAGGATTTTCCGTGGCTTAAGTCAGGAGAACATGAACAACCTTCCTGAGATCTACAGAAATAAAAGCATTATTACGGGTCAATCGGCAGCTTTTGTTCCTCGTAAGGAATTACTTTTTACACAGTTTTTGAATAATTTTTCTTAGTTCAGCACCGTAAGGCTGTGACATTTTATGCTCTGTAATATTTTGCAGCACCACCATCAAAGGTGAGGGTTCCCACTCAGCAGTCCTCATCCAGGGACCTTGGATCCCCCGCTAGTTCTGCAGGTCCATCTAAGCCCATGACTGAGGCTGACAGGAGTGAGATCTGTCTCTTCTTCATTCGTGGACACTGCAGCTTCAAAGGTGACGGCGCCAGAAGTGACAGTTCACAAAAGTGATGGTGTCATTCTGTAAGAAAGGTTTTCACGAGTGCACTTGAATCCGTTGTTTTCCCCGTAGACAAATGTGTCCGTGTCCACCGGAACTTGCCGTACAGTTGGCAGGTTTTGGACACTGATGGTGTGACCTGGAAGGATTTGCCTAATATGGAGGATATTGAGAAGGCCTACTGTGACCCTGCGAATGGCACACACTGCACGGCTCAACAATCAGTCTCAGGGATTTTCAGTTTCCTCAGACTTCAAGGGTGCAAGAAAAGACAAAAATGTTCTTTTAGTTCATAATTATACTACTACTGTTAAATGAATATTTGATCAATACAAATGAAGGTAAATGCCCTTGAGATCATTTGAAAGCTGACAGTATCTACATTGCTTTCAGCTCCGTACCAGCTGGTTTGGATTCAGTCGACTTCATGACGATGAAGTATAAAGGGTCTCCAGTCCGTCGTCTGTCCACTGCCTCTGCTGTGTCAAAGCCTCCTTACTTCATTCATACAACTCAGTGGCTTTGGCACTGGAAGGATGAAGGTGGTAAATGGCAGGAGTTCGGGCAGGTCAGTCACTTTTGTACACAGTCGTGTATTCGTGCTGGGACACTTCCACTTTTATCACAATACTGTGATTCTGATTTGTTGAGATTCTACCGAGTATTGAGATTTGGTAGTATCAGTAATTGTGATCCATGACTCATATTTGCAGAGTCAGTTTTTTTTAACCCTTTACCCAACAAAGAATTATATTGGCAACGCTGAATGCTTCAGTGGTACAGTCATATGGCTCGGTCTTCTCCTGCATCCACAGTAATGTCTCAAACACTAATGACGGAGGGTTGATGAATGAAATGAAAATGAGTTATTTCTGTATGTTTTCTTCATATTAATAGATTTATTTTGCCTCATTCATACGTTTACATTGTGAACTAGTCATCGCCCCCATCAAAACAAAAACTTTTATTTTGAAATTCTTATGATAAATGTTATTTCCATAACTTTGTTTATATGTAACTGGCCCCTTACTCATCAAACTAGACAAGTGGCCCCCACGTCATTTGAGTTTGAGACCCCTGGTCTAACACATGCAAGACAGGGGTCCCAGAGGACCACGATTGGGAAACAATGTTCTATAATGCTCTAATGTAATGTTCTTTCACTTTGTGTTTTTTTTGGTATATTCTTATATATACATATGTACATATACATATACATATATATCTATACATATACATATATATGTACATGTATATATATATATAACGCTAAAAACACACACATATGTGTATATATTACCTCCTCAGTGTTCACTAAACTGGAAACTTCTACTTGTAGTTGATTTTTTTCCCCCTCACCCTCAGTCATGAGTAGTTTTGCTTTTTCCCCTCACTTTTAATCGATGAGCTGTTCCAGGCAAAGTGCAACCTTCTCCAGACTTCTCTCTCTCTGCTTGTTGTTGTCTTTAGGGGCAAGTAGACACAGCAGCGTCCGTCACCTCTGAAACTCTGGAGAACATATATCTGGCCAACAGAGATGCACCGCTGCCTTTTAGTGCTGGCAGCCAGCAGTATGTCCTCCACTTCAACGGTGGGCCAGGAACCCCCCCGATGTATCAAGAGAACCTGAAATACAAAACCAAGAGAGAGGTCCGACGAAGGCCTTGCTTTGTCTCCGAACAAGATGTGAAGATGAAGCTGGACAGGTATTATCTTATTTATTCAGTGATTTTATATTTTTTGGACATCTCCGTGCCTCATGCACATGTCGTCTCTTTGTAGTGTATCATCACACAGCTCCGGCTCCTCCCTGGCTGACACTGTCCCATCCTACTGGGACAAGACCGCGTTGCCTGAGCTTGGATACAAGGTCTGTTGTTTTTCATCATTGAATTTCAAATTTAGGACC
Source organism: Solea senegalensis (assembly GCF_019176455.1). Taxonomy (NCBI): domain Eukaryota; kingdom Metazoa; phylum Chordata; class Actinopteri; order Pleuronectiformes; family Soleidae; genus Solea; species Solea senegalensis. The sequence continues at coordinate 16,983,045 of NC_058030.1, forward strand.
TGTTAATCTGTAATCTACTCTTGTTTTACAGCTTGTCCCACTCTCCAAATCTGCAAAGGACTATGAGATGATTGTGAAGTTATTTAATAACACTATGCCTCTGAGAAAGGTTACCAGCATCCAGAGGATTCAGAACCCCTCACTGTGGAAAGTCTTTCAATGGTAATTTCCACCCCTCCTTTACTCATTCACTCGTAATGAATGCAATGTGTAAAATCAAGTTGTTTTTTTGGGTGCAAATTCAGGCAGAAGGAGCAGATGACAGGGAGAAATAAAGGAAAACCTGTCAATCAGCAGTATTTGTTCCACGGGACAGACGAGTCCCTGGTCGGTGCCATCTGTGAGCAGAACTTTGACTGGAGGATGTGTGGTGTCCACGGTGTGGCCTATGGCAAAGGTACAGTAAAGCAGCTGCATCAATTCATCCAACACATGTGTGTCAATTAATAATTTCAGATTAATTAAATATTGTCCTGACCTATACACGTCATACTCTACAGACTGAAGAAAACACACTTGTTCCTCACTGATGTGCACAAATATCACATCATTTAAAATATGTTAGAGAATGGTTTCTGTATTAATCTGAAGATTTTTAAGGGTGAATTCAAGAAGTCAAATTTGCGTAGGAAGGTTCCTTAACTTAGCAATGCAACCCAGACGTAAATTCTTAATTTGTAATTCTTAAAACGCTTAGAAGAGCTTCATTGCCTCCTTTCGTGTCTTCCGTGTCATCGATGTCAGTGCAGTTTAAATTATCTGAACACCAACTCACCAAGTTTGTCTCTTTAAGAAGTCTTTTTCACATTTCCTTGACCAAGGGGGCATTTCCCATTAAGGAAAAGTGATTAGAAGTAAATTTAGGACATAATTCTATGGACTTTTGGGATTCACCCAAGTTGGCATCAAGCTATGTCACGAATTTCCCTGTAGACTGTGCTAACACTAACATGTCTTCATTTGTTAGGGAGCTACTTTGCCAAAGATTCGTCCTACTCAGACAACTATGCAGTGGCCAAAAAAACCCTGAACAAGGTCATGTTTGTGGCTCTGGTCTTGGTGGGAGAGTACTGCAAGGGAACGAGCAGCTTGGTCAGACCCCCTTCAAAAGGAACCAGCGGAAACCTCTACGATAGTTGTGTGAACTGCGAACGCAACCCCAGCATCTTTGTTATCTTTGAAAAACATCAGATTTACCCGGAGTACCTTATCAACTACTCCTAAATCCTAATTGCGGATGTTTCCTTTACTTAAGTCAGGGGATGAACACGGTTATGGGATGCTTTTTACTTTGGCAAGCGGAATTAACAGCAGAATAAACAATCCCTCCCCCCAAACCCGTAAAGTTATGGAGTTATGCTAAAGGTGGTTAGTGGTTTGAAAGCAGTTAAATCTATGAGCTGATATTGATATTTCCTCTGTAGGAAAATATGAAAGCAGAAAAAACCTGGTGTGATTCTTTGTTTATACACAATACAAGACAGAATCTAAGTTTGGTGACATTCAATGTATACGAACTTACAGTAATACTATTCCACGGTTGCTGGTGTCTATTTTGTTAAGACAAGAATGCCAGGTTATACAATAAACAAGTTTTCAAATGTTTTGGATTGTGTACGTATGTACTTAGTCCATCTGTTTATTTTAATGGTTCGGCATTATCAGAGGTCAATAAACTCATTTTAAGGGTAGCACAGCAGCTCGCTTTATTCAACTTTTATCATTTTAGCCACCGAGTTACATTGTTTCACAGAAACATGAATTCACTGTCATAAATCATCATAATATTTAAAAAACAGGATAATCATAAAGAAGCACACTGTACATCTGTTATAGTCTGCTCCTGGTGAAATGGAAAATATACAGAAATGGTTATTTTAACAAGAGTGTTTTAGTCTGTTCTTAATACAAGCTGCACATTATCCAGGATTGCTATGCACGACAGTAGATCACAGTACTGTTTTTCACTTCTTCTCGAACCTGACACTCTTTGCACGTCCCATTCATCATGACGCGATGAGCCACTAGATGAGCACGACAACAACAACCAAAGTCTAAGTTATATATTTATAGATTCAAGTATTTCTGATTGAGAAAACTGCACACACATTTAAAGTGAATCCCTACAAAGTGAGTTTTCAAATCATCTGGATGTGAAGTTAATTGCCGTCCACGTCTCTCCTCGTGATTTTCACAAAGATGCCGTTTTTCGGTCCCAGAGTGCTTGCTGACTTCAGCTCAAGAGGAACCTGCACAAAGAAAAGCCAAACATGAAACATTGCTTCTGTGAACGGAGGTTACTTGTGCTCAGTCATGTTCTTACTATCTTTGCTTAAAACAATACATTTGTGCATTCAAACTATTTCCATCAGGTATTTAGCTGGATCTATGGATCATCAAGTGGCTATGGCAGTATTAAAGTCAATATGTAGTCCCAGTGTAAACCTGAAAGAGGCAGTATGTCCTTAAAGCATCCAGACTGCCACAAAGCCAAAAGAAGAAGAAGAAGAAGAAGCAGCAGCCATATACCCTTTGTTTGAACACCATGCTGCCACCACTAAGTTGGTTGGTTTAAGCCAATAGTATACTTTATATTTCATCTTTTCATTGTGCACCATCAACATCATTCATTTGTTGTGTTACCAGTTCAGCTATTCCTTAACACTGGAGCCATTTACTTACTGTGGGGAAACCTGAGACAAACATGTTCCTGAGGATTTGGCTCAAGTGGATGCTTTTACTAAGGTGAGTTATTTATTTAAAGTTATTTTATGATTAGTATCCAGTCAGCATGGCAATGCACTGAATGACATGTTACCATACCCAGGAAAAACATCCATTCCTCTTCCATTCACCCCAACTCCACAACAAATGTTTGAAATCTCTGTTTATTTCATGAAGTCACAGTAAACCTACCTGCTTCAGTCATATAAGTCTAGTCAGCTGTTTCTTTTGTTGATCATTAAAACATTATTATCTTAAGTGTTTAACCAGTCAAACCCACCTTCGTCTCAGTGCAGGCCACAATGTTGTATTTGTGAAACAGACGAACTAATGCCATTTTGATCTCCAGCTGAGCGAGTCTCATCCCCACACAGTTTCGGGGTCCGGCCCCAAACGGCAGGTACACAAATGGATGTCGATTGGCCTTGGCCTCAGGGGTGAATCTGGGGAGCAATAACTTAATCTACATGTACAGCTTAAAACATACAGATCATAGAGTAAAAACCTGAGTCTACTAAATATTTATAATACCATTATCTTTGCTGTTTTGCAGCATTCACAGGACCCAATATTGTGTTAGGAATCCACATAGATAACTGGAGAAATACAAAATATCTGCAAGAAAGCACTCTGGTGTTCTCAGAGGCAGACGGAAGACACAACAATGGTTTGTGCAGAAAAGCCAAGGTTTGGATGATTTTGTCTAACAGAGAATCCCACAGGTAACACAATGGAAGGCAACTATCTTGATTTGAAGGTTAATAAAATAGCTTTCTGAAAGGACAGCTCCAAGCACAGTGTTACAGTTGCTTGATTTGACTGTTGCACGTGACTTGGAAGTGTTACTCCAGGTTTAATTAGTCACGGATGTCCATTAGACACATTAGGAAACTGAAAATGCAACGTGACTTACCTCTCAGGGATGAACCTTTCAGGTTCTGGCCAATGCTCTGGGTCATGATGGAGAAAACCCGCGGGGATCTCCAGCGTGGCTCCTTTAGGGAGGAACTGGCCATTCACCACACAATCATGGTCGATTTCTCGTGCAAACCTGTGAAAAAAAAAAAAGATCCAGCATGTTTATTGGACATAATTTATCTTTATATCATATTTTATATTTGGCTACTTCCTTTACCTGAATCCAGGAGGGTAGAGTCGCAAGGCCTCACATATAACCATGTCCAGATACTTCAGCTCCTGAACATTTGCGTAATCTGGTGACTCCTACAACAGGTCGCACAAGATCAACGCACCACTGTGAAGTTTTATCATAACTAGATTAGGAAAACACGATCAGAACAAACCGCTCGTTAATACTTGCATATTTAATGAAAAACTCGTCCACTTCTTCCTGGAGTCTGTGTTGACAGTCAGGGTGCAGAGCCAGGAGGTAGCAGGTGAAAGCCAGCGTGTTGCTGCTGGTTTCATAGCCTGCCAGGAGGAAGACTAAAGCCTGACCCACAATCTCATCCTCGGTTATCATCTTTCTCTGAGGCCCTCTGGTGTGCGGCCCCTGCGCGTGAGGACTGCTGTGATCCGAGGCCGACGGCCGTGCTTGCTGGTTCCTGTGACTGAGGTCATCGGTGTGGTTCAGTGTATCGAAATGTTCCACAGACACAGTCTCTTTGCTGGTGCGAGCGTCCAGCATCAGCTGAAGGAAGTCTCTGCGTCTCTACAAGCAAATAAATAAAATAAATAATAATAATTAAACACCCAGAGAGTCATAGAGGTTAAAGGAATACTTCACCGACTTGCATTTAGCATTGTATTATTAGAATATGGGTAATATTTTTGAAAAATTGTGCTTCCCAACCTCAGTTTCCCCTGAGTTAAGAACTATCTTCATTCTTTTCTTTGTTACGTGCCCACACTTGGTCCTGTTAGTGTAACTGTTAGCAAAGATGGCGGACACTGTTTACATTCTGGGAACGAGTTCCCGTCCCCACTGGTGGACACGTAACAAAAAAAAAGAATGAAGATAGTTCTCGACTCGGGAAGTTCTCTGGAAAAAGAGGTTGGGAAGCACAATTCTTCAAAAACACTACCCCTATTCTAGTAATACAAAGCTAAATGCAAATCTGTGAAGTATTTCTTTAACATGCTTGAAATCTGGGACATCATTTCTTTCTTCGGCCATAACCTATACCTCGACAAACCACCTAATTAAAATGCATGAATCTTTTGAGGTAGGCAGTCAAACAGACAAATGTCGGCAAGCTCCTTAAACATTTGAAACACTGGATGCACTTTTTGGGATAACAACAATCACACCTGTTCCGGAGGCTGTTCCTCTCTCTGCTTGATGATTTGCTGAATGGTGTTGATAAAGAAATGATTCATCTGGTCCCGTCTTTTATTGGGGAGGAGTCCCGCAAGTGGAGCCATGATGTGAGGAAAAGCCACTGTACATGCAAAAAAACACATTTGTTAGGCAAGGCAGCTTTATTTATATAGCTAAACTAAACATTGTTTGTGTCTCTGCGTACACAACATTTAGTCCTATACACAGCACACAGAAGAAAATATGTTTGACTGATACATTTGAAAATAAATAGGTTTTTTTTTGTTAACATGCAGTCATGGATTATGTAGGAAACTTGTATCTTGTATCTATAAACCCTCCAGTCTCTAGTCCTCGGCATAATTAAGTTACGTTTTTTTTCTTCATTATATACGTGCATAAATAGCCCCACTGTAATACTTAAGTTATATAAACGGTAGTAACACAAATAGACTTGAACTGACTGAAAAACAGCAACAACGGCCTGAAGAAAGAGAAAGAAAAGAACATCTGAGCGTGGCGGACGAATGGATCGTCTTGGTTTTTCTGAGAGTCCACTTGCGTTCCAAATGCCACACTGGCAATAACGTCCATGGTGAACCAGCCAAAATATCTGAAAAAACAGACGCAAATAAAAATGAGACACAAACGACACCAGAAGATGACTTTTGTTTGTTTTAGTTCAACTTCATGTAGTCACTTGTGGATGTCAAAGGCCTCTCCAGACTCCGCATATACATCCAGGTTGTTCATTAGGGCATCAGTGGCTGTGTTAATGAGTGGAACCATCTGCAGGAAAAAAGATTATACCAGTCATATACCAGGTCATCTTCAAATAACCCCTCAAAACCAACCTGTCCACATTTCCCCCCTCACACAACTTCCCACTAAGGGACAAATATCAAGTACAAGTAAACAGTCCAAGCACTCTTATCTCACCTCTTTCATCTTGGCAGCACTGAAGGACGGGGTCAGGATGCTCCGCACTCTTTTCCAGTGTTCATTCCTCAGCATGAGGAGACAGTCACTGATGGGTTTGGTGGCAAAGCGAAAAGCCTTTATCAAAAGGACAGAATGAGAACAGGGGAAAAAAACACGTTTGTTATCAAAACAGCAACTGAGTCTGTGTGAATTGTGAGAAACCACTTGGTGTGTGTGTGTGTGTGTGTGTGTGTGCTTTTCTTGAGCTGATGTCCTCACCATTCTGTTTGTGAAACTGCTAAAGTCTCTGACCATCACTTGTTGAAGCATGTCAGGGTCGGCTATCACCACCACCGGTCTGCGCCCCAAATAGTACCTATCAACAGCAAAGAGTCTCAATCAATGTTGCTAATGTATGTCACTGTTTGAATTTGACATGTCTCATTTCACAAATTTATAAAAATGTCCAAACTTTCGGTTCATTAAACCATGTAGATGAAAAAAAACAAAACATGTATTTACCCACAAACCCTGCCATGAGTCCTTATGAGATCAGATATCGGGCCAAAGAAACCCTGAAAAAAACACGTTAAATAACAATAAAAAACATATCATAGGATAGCAGGAAATGGCTCGTTGACTTGTCAGAAAACTGGTTAAAAGCTGACTTTTTTTAATCTTAAATCCAAAACTTGAAACACTAGAATGAAAGTGATGATAGTTTGCATGTAAAGTTAAAGTTTTCATTATGGGCTGTTTCTGTTTGTCTTTGTTAATTTCATAGCTGTGCTGTCTGTAAAGAAGTAGGCAAATCTGATTATGACTTAGTAAGTGATCACATCAGTGTAAAGAAATACATAATCAACATTCCATGACGTATTATTTTCTGGGTCAGGTTGGCGATGGGTGTGAATAAACAATACATTTACAATACAATGAAGTAGAGTGGGACATCATAATGCACACAAATTGAGACAGGAAAAGGGATTTAAGTCCAAATTTGACGGAAGCTGCATCCATGTCTTACCTGGCGAAACATGAATAGGTTGCCAAAGAAAGGCACTGTGTCTGGATGTTTGATGCCACATCGAGAGAGAACTGAGAACGGGTACACTGAATACCTGGAAGACGGAGCACAGATTCAGTTGCTTTCTGTTAGTAGAAGAGGATTTTATTTCCTCTGCAGCCACACACTACACCCTAAACAGAGGATGCTTATAGGCATTTACTCACCAGTAGAGAAGACATAGAAAGATGAGAAAGAGGCCGAGTGTCACAGGAAATCCTCCGTCCTCACTGTGGAAAACATTTAGGAGGCTAACGACCGCCTCCATGTTGAGAGAGCACTTTTCAGGTTTTCCCTTAAAGAATTAGGTCAATGTGCCTGGAAAGGAGGACACTGACAGATGAGCTCAGTGTAATAGATGCAGGGAACACCATCAAATGTTAACATCCACCAGTAGATGTTGGACACACGCCAGAGGACAAAGACCTTTGACTGATTTGTTGACATGTTAATGATTTGTTTGCTTAACAGAGCTGACTTTTCACCTGCATTTTAAACCAGCTCATGTCTATAACAGCGTTATTACTCACTTTCCTTCAGTACAATTAAATACTTCACACAGAATCCGATAATATTCCACAATTAAACAAAATAAAAAAAACACCCTTTAACACCAATATCCAGACTTCCTGTGTCATTACACCTGCAATGCTATCAGGAAGCTAACAAAACACAGCAGCATACTCGCACGTCTTGTCTTACTGCATGTATATGAAACATGGTACATGAATACACTTTCGTGTAAAATGACAGCGACGTTCGTACAGCTGGAGAAAGTCCGGTTAATTAAAGCTAAATGTACGTGTGTATCCTCAACTTACCTTACTTTAATGTCAATATTGTGGCTCTTCTTCTTCTTCTGTTCAGGTTCATTGTCGACTAAAACGCCCATTACTGCCACTCACTGGACAGGAGTGAGGATCAGGACACAGGAATTTCAGAAGACTTTGTTTGGTCGCATTAAAGCAAATATTGATATTTTAAGTATGGATGATGCACAAAGAAGGACATGGGATAAGGAGAGTATCATATAAGGTAATTTATGATTTGTATGTTTGTTGTTTTATTATGTTCTTTGTATGTACAGTGATAAACAAAGTTTTAAACCACAAGTCAGTGTAAGGTTTATGCCACAGCTGCCCTAAATTATTGTTATTATTATTATTATTATTATTATTATTATTATTATTATTATTATTATTATTATTATTATTATTAATAATAATAATAATAATAATGATAATAATAATAATAATACAAAATAATGATCAACATAATTTTGGCTGTTTCTGTAATGGTTCATACACCATTATGTAGAAGCTCTGTAACCAACATTATATGTTTAATGCTATCTATCTAAATATAATAATTACTGTTATCTATTAATTTTCAAATGTACTGTTTTACAAAAAACAGAAAAAAATAGTAAAGCACTTTATTTCTTGATGAAGATGTCAAAGTTATTTACTTACATTAGTTTTAGTGGTTGAATGTTTGATTCATTTGTGACTTCTCAAAGAAGAAACCCAGTGAGTCTGCTCTGAAGTTTCTTATTTGCCAAATAAATAACAATATTTTCCTTTTGAAAGACTACTAAAATGTTTACATTTCTTAAGCACTGTATTTTAACATTTAATTTTAACATACAGTATGTTGTAGCGGAAGATGAATTACTTTTTTGTAAAAGATGGTGTTTTATAATCCCACAATCCGAGACCAGAAGGCACAGCACAGATATACGACTTAATATAATATCATATCATATCATATCATATCATATCATATCATATCATATCATATATTTCCTCTAAGGACACCCTTTGGTACACATATGTAGCAGCAGTAACTTCACAACAGCACCCTTTCTGATTGGAAGAGCTCACATAGGAAATTAAGTTTCAACGGCTTCTTATAGGACACAGCATCACTTTTCTCACTCCTTCAGAAACAAACACATTTTTAATTCATATTTTGCTTTAGAGGCCACTTATGAATGGATACCTCATGTTTTTACCACTCTAGAAGGTACTTTTGTGTGCGTCTTGTGACTCATGTGAGTATTCTAGTACGCTGCATTTTTAAGGGCATTGGTGTAAAGGCTTCCCTTAGTTTTGATTTGCACTAGACTAGGGGTGTCTAAACTTTTTTTTAACAAGGGGGCGATTTCCAGGGCCCAACGGTCACTTCAGACTTTTATTTTTTATTTTATTCACATACAAATGCCCTGTTTTATAAACATTTTATTTTCATTTTCATTTCATTTGTCCAAGTCCCTATAAAACCAAAGCTGTGGGCCGCACAAAATCTCACCGAGGGCTGTGATTGGCCCGCGGGCCATACTTTGGACATGCGTGCTCTAGACCCAGTAGAGTGCAAAAGTGTGTCCACCACCTACTGTACCAGAGCAAACGCCAGTCAATGAATTAACCTTTGTACTTCTTGTTAACCTCATTTGAAAATGCAACATAAAAAAAGTAGTTTTGTGTCTTGGGGAAATCAGTGTAACCTTGTGCATATTTGTGTTTTATATACTGTATAATTTAGTATGAGCTATTGCATATTAACAGAGGTACATAGCCTCCTGCTCACTTTTATTTCACAACTATAGATTTAGAACAACCCCAGACAATGACACACGATACTGTGAGTCTTTGCACATTAGTGGCTCAGTGATGCTGATATCAAACCAAAGCTGCTCCGATTCCCACAGTGTCAATACTGTTGTTGTTGTTTTAAATCCAGAATCTATATCTTAATCCTAATCACCACACAAAATCTAATCCTTTCTGTGCTGCTTTCTACGTGCGGCTGCAGAGGATGACGTGCTTTGTTTATCTCTCTGTTCCCCGATGCTTTATATTCCTGTACCTTGCTTTTTTATTCATGTGAAGCAAACTAATTAACCACTTGAGAGAAGAAGTGGAGCCTGAGGAGAGGCTGTGTGTGTGTGTGTGTCACACTTGTCTCACCTCATTGATAGCCTACTGTACTGCTCGTGTTCTTTGTCCTCACTAAATTGTTATTCTTTTGTCCCACGTTGGGTTTTGTAATTGTATAAATATTCTTCTCCCCTTTTGTAATCTTTTGTGTTGAGTGTGGTTTATTATTTTTGTTCAAAATGCATGTTGTTGTTTACTTAAGTACATAAAAGAAATGGGTACAAAAGTAATTGCATACTATTTTCATTCTTTTTGGGGGTTAATGATGGTAAATGATGAAGTTGCATCACTGAAATTGCAACATTATCATACTTTATTTCTCTTCCCTCACAGATTTGACAATTATTGACTGTAGAGCATCAACTTCTAGATAAAGAAAAAAAAAAGAAGACACCTTCTATTTTTACCTGTTGCCTTGGCTGCATTCCATCTTATGAATCATTCATCCAGTGGAAAAGGCCTAAAAACCGAACTTGCCTTCTATCTGCAGTTCCACCTACTACCTGTAGAGGGCGCTCACATACCGTAATATACCATCTATGTCCTGATGCTCATACAGTCCACACAAACATATCACAGTAACTCTATTTACAACGTGCCTCACAACCCAGTGTGATTGAAAAGTCTACGTATGAAAGTGTCACAGACAAACATAGCAGCTTTAATAGTAACAGTAACTGAAACAGCCCAACAATATCAATATAAAGTTATATTTTGGAGAGATTACAGGTAATAATGTGTTTTATGTCGCTCATAAAAATGTGCTTTTCATTCCCTTTATTGTGCAGCACAAAACAGGACACATTAACAGGAGTGTTTTTGATTTATTTCATTATTTCATTGTAAACACCTTTTTTTTTCAATAGTATCAGTCCCTTAAATCAGTTTTATTTTCTCCTGCGTGTGTGTGACTCTCTGCTCAACCGCTCACACAAGATGATAAAGACTGCCACTGAGAAAGGGTGGACTATTGTTCCCACTAGAGCAATAGTCACTTCATCTTCAGCTGAGGTTTTTCCTCATATGAAGAAAAAAAAAAAAGTAATAGATAAAGACAGCAAAAAGATAATGGTGATGAGTGGTCATTCTCATGAGCCCAACCTCTGCGGAAAAACGACGGATAGATAAGCAAATGGGGAATTTGAATTCAGATAGCAAGGAATTATGCAGATTGACTGACAGGGACCTATCCCAATCCTTTGATGTGTTCAACAAAGTTGACTTTACAAGTTTAGTGTATGTTAATGTATGTGTGAGCATGTATCAGTCAGCGGTTCATATGATTTATACACTGAATTCTGTACCTCATGTGTTTATTTTGACAACTGAATACACGCGATTTTGAACGCAGCTTCTGCAATGTGTTGTGTGTGTGACAAAAGTGAGACCTTTTTAAAGAGACCTGTGGTTTATTAAATAAATACAGTTCTTGAAAACAAGTGGAGAACATCTGGATTCAGTGAGGTCTTTCTCTCCATTAACCCAAAGCAGAGATGCACAATATTTCTGGCCTGATCGACATAGAACAACCCTTGTGCAGTCAAGTAAGAATGATGGGAGCCAGTGCAGCACTGTTAATGTGCAGAATAAAAAAGTGAGTTGAATATCCTCCAGTCTGAGGGCTGCCACAGGGCATTATATGAGGCTAAAATGAAACAGGATGAAGCTCCCGCTACCCTCATCATGCAAATCCACTTCCATAGACTGCCAAAGGCCCCCTGGGTATCATAATTTAAACTTTAATTTACAGCATGTGGTGTGAATACATTCTTGCCGTGAAGCAGTTAGTGGTGCATGCAGGCAAATGCAGCTTTTTCATACACTTAAAAAACAAAAAAAGTTTTAATTATGCTGCAAGACTTTCTTTTATCCTTCTTTTCTTGTCTCTTAAAGGGAATTCATATAACATTCACAATTCAAAAATCCCCAGTGTATCACTGATTTCTGTAATATTGGTGTCTATGAAAAGGTAAATGTGTAGAGTAAATGACACAAAACTTACTTTACTTCTGCCTAACAAAAGGTCCCACTTTTAGGGTGAATGTTAAATATAAAATCATGAAGATAAACACAAACCTACTAATCATGATTTTAATGAAGTGACACAGAGCAAAGTTACAGTTTAGCAGGGAAAGGTTCATTCAGAATCTCCAAATGGCACAATCTGTGCTGAGTGTAATTTCATTCACATATTACTAATAAGTGTCAATTCCATCTGAAATCATGAATCCTTTTATTTTCAGATAAATCTTTGTACAAACCTCTATCCCCGTGTGCATAATGTCCTGGAACAGTATCGCACCAGCTCATTGGTCAATTTGAATGACTCATTAGAAGCATTAGAGCAACAAAAAGAGAAAGGACATCCCTCCAAACAATGCTATTGGTTCATCTCCCACATGGAGAAGTGCACAGGTGCACACTCTCAGTGGGAGGCCAATTGCAGAGCTCAACCATGACCAGGAAGTCAAAGGCGCTGGAAACAGCCCAGAATCATCTCAAAGTAACACAAAAACCTTTGGATTAGCTGGATGTTGCAGAGACAGCAACTAAACATGAGCATTATTAGGATAAAACGGCAAAGGTAGGATCATTTATGAACATTGTGCATGTTGTTGTTCTTCTTCTTTGGCTGTGTGTTCAATGAGGGTTGGGTGTAGAAAGAAAAACAACTGTTACTGTGCTTGTGGACACATCTGTCTGTCTGTGAGCAGCTCAACTCAAAAAGCTAAAGGTGGATTTGTGTGACATTGTGTGGGAGTGTAAGTAATGGCCCATGGGAGAAATTCTTAGATATTGGTGGTGATCTGGATATGTTGTATCTTGTTAGAGGTTTGTGCTCTCTCAGTGATTTCTCTCGTTTCATCCTTAATTACGTTTTCCCTTATGCTGCTACCCTTTGTGCTGCTGTGAAATGTTTGATTTTTACCTTATGTGGGAAGATAATTAACATCTTTATGTTATTTATCTTATATGGGAATTTAGCAGAGTGTCTTCCTGTTCAGACTAATCTGAATGTGCTGGACTAATCTGGTTTTGATCCAGGACCTGACCAGGGCAACGAAGGATGAAAACTTAAATTCAAATAGACAATTACACTAAAGTGCTACCTATGTGCAGAAAAGTCAAGAAAACAAGTATTTGTCATGGTCATTTTACTTATGTGTACCAAAAACCTCACTAAATGTAATATATTGTGTATTTCCAGCTTATATACTGGGAATAGGCCAGAGGTGGAAAGAGTACCGAAATATTTTACTCAAGTAAAAGTACCTCTAATTTGATTAAGATTTTACTTAAGTGCAAGTAAAAGTTCTGGCTTAAAAATGTACTCAAGTTAAAGTAAAAAAGTAGCTTGCTTAATGGCATTTATTTACTATAAATGTTACTTTTATACCAATCTTGGGGTATAAAAGGACAAGAGGACGCAACTCTCACATTAACTGTTTTTAATTAGGGGCAAACCTTTTACAAATTAAAGTGCTGACAAAATAAAAAACATGTTAACTGATGTATCTATCAAAATGGGTCAAAGGTCACAAATGCCTTAACTTTCTCTTTAATTAGCACATGAAATTTTTGTCAGATCAGTATTAAAGAGTCCCAAAGAAAAATCCTTAATGTTTGACTTCATTCTTGGTGGATAAAAAACCCCTTAACATTTCAACCTTTGACTTTGCTGCATCCTGCTCATTAATACTGGCTTTAAATGTGCATCCTCCAAAGGCAGAGGGAAACTACAGGGCACTAGAGAGATGAGGCGCTCAGCTTTGGCAGGTTATTTAGAGAGGGCAGACCTTGGCATATAGTCTGGATGCTGGTGGAACAGCGTCTCTGATGTGTCATGTCTGATGCTTAATTAGTCCAGGTAAAATGTTTACTGTGAGACGGGGGGGGGGGCAAGAGAACTAATGAAATCCCTACTACCCGGCCGTCAGAGGCAATTACCTTTTTAAGTAAGCATTAAGCACCACGAGTCAATGTGGCGAAATGACCAGCAGCTCAAAATGCAAATGCAAGTTTGCGCTCTTCAAAGAAGGACCTCAAAAACATTAAGGGACATTCCAAGTAAAGCCATGACAACGGACTGAAAAGGCTGCTCAGGTTAACCTCTCTTCTGTGTAATGAGTATTAGTAATGACGGTATTTAAAAAAAAAAAAAGAAGAAGAGAGCCGTGGTGCACCCTATTTTTATTTTATATCAAATCCGTTCATTATAAGGCCCCATTTGACGGAGACGAAAACAACCAATTACTGTGGAAATACTGTCGGCTGCGGTGGTGGCCCTCCCTTTCATGCCTGATTTGACGTTGTGTTTGTGCTGTATGTTCCTTTTTGTCCGGCCTCATGTCCAGTCACTGCCTCCTGTTTGACGGAGACGCACAGAGGGACGTAGGCTGTCGAGTCATCTGTCTACAGTGTATACAAAGCCTTAGCAGCTCAGAGTGGAATAATTAGCAGCTATAAGAGAGGGGGAACCTGAAGAATATTGGACTTTGTCCGGTTACCAGAAACACAATGCAGGTCTGACAGTGTCTATGATCTATGACAGATCTTGAATGCATTGGCATGATTCTGCATCCATGCATATTCCATTATGTTGTAGGCAGCCTGGTGAGCTCTTGGGTCCTTATACAAACACATTAGAGCCAGTGCATTTCCATCACTATATGGAACTGGACAAATGCAATTGACTGAGCTTTGAGAATTTCAGAATATTTTAATATTTTGGCCTGATTCATACATTTTTTCGGCTGTACGTGACAAGTTGTGCAGGACTTTCCTCTATAAGAGATTGTACTATAATATTGTGCTGCACTGCATCGAGGCAATCAGTTTTCTCCGTACCAGCTACAAATCAGCGACATGGAACAGCCTGTCTGATAATGTGAGGGGCAGCAGCTCTATATCAGCACTTTGAAAACCAAGTGAACCTCATAGCTCCACAATCACTCACAATGATATAATACCTTTATGCTCTACTCTACATGAACTGCTTTTTTTTATATATACAAGCAGCACACACAAGCTTTTGTTATTAAATAATAAAGAAACTGTTGTGATGACTGAATGGTTTAACTTTCTAAGCCAGACAGTCACAAACACTGTTTTATCTCATTATCACCCTGCTTTATTTAGGGAAATTGTTCCAGTGTTCTTCGTGCACGTGCTTGTGTGCGTGTGTGTGTGTGTGTGCGTGTTTCTCCGGTTTCCTCCTACAGTCCAAAGACATGCAGATTTAGGGATTAATTGGACACTCTAAATTGGCCATAGGTGTGAGAGTAGATGGTTGTTTGTCTCTATACTGTATGTGGCATGGCTGCAATTGTATGTGTTCTTATATTTGTGGCTTTGTGAGGACCAAAAATCATATAAACCATATGGAGTGAGGACATTTTGGCTGGTCCTCACTACTTAAGGGGTTTTGGGGGAACCTTTTATCAGGCTTAGGATAAAGGTATTAAATTCTGATAGTTAAGGTTAGGGTTAGGGTTGGGTTAGGGTTTATGAGTGTCCTCACTCTAAATTAAGTGCAAGCGTGTGTTCTTGTATTTGTTAACTCTTTAGGACCTTTTTCCCGGCATGAACACTGACCTTATCAGGACCATTAGTCCTCATGGAAACCTAAACCGTTACTAATGAGGCAGTTCCTTATTTCTGAGCAACTGGTTCAGTATAGGGGTTAAGGGACACAAGGCGGAGCAGTGGCTGGCATTGTTGCCTCTCGACAAGAAGGTCACCAGTTTGAATCCTTGCTCCTTTCTTGGTGATTTTTTGCTCTGTCTCCAGTTTCCTCCCATAGTCCAAAAAAAACATGCAGTTTGGTGATTAGGTTAAGTGGATACTCTAAATTGACCATAGGTGTGACCAAAGAGTGAGAGGACAAAACATACATATTGTGTGTCTAACACCACAGCTCTCCTACCACTGCTGTGTGTGTGTTTTGGGGAAAATTCTCTCCTCATTCATTACCCAGTAACGCCTTGGCTTTCTGGCTGTGGCCAGGTCATTGTCCTCTATCTGAAAAATTAGCATTTCAATGACTGTGTTAGCGCTCGCAGCTGATGGCTGTGGTACATCCCATCAGTGGCCTTTCTTCTGAAACCCATATTTATATTTATATATACTAAAACCCTGGGTCATGGGAAAGATTTAAGGCAGAGCGAACATTGATAATGAATAAACATGGTGTTTTGCACAGAACATAAACATCGTGGGAGCATTGAACCAGATATTTGTAAATAGTTTACTTTTGAATAATCTTTGAATGCAGTGTGGTTTCGAAACCCGTTGACAGTTTGTGTGCATGATGAAATGATACTGTAATAAAGCACGTGTTAGGTTAGACCTCGAAAAATCATGTGGAACTGAACTGTAAAATAAAGTAAAAAATAAAGACCAACAATCACAAACGTCTACTGTTGGCTCTATGAAAAATTTCATGGACTTAATGGTTTGCCCTACCAGATTTGCAGCGGACAAGCAGGAAACAAATAATTGTTTGCAAATTCATAAACAGATTAAAATGACAAAAGAAAGAGTGTGCAAGAAAAGCCAGGATTTAAAAGCTGATGTAAAAAAAACATTTTTTTTCATAATTTTCCTGATGGCTTTTGTCAAAATCCTCAGCTTTTAGAATCTTCTTTGGCTTGTTTAGCCTTGCACTTAGTTGTTTTAATTCACTTTCTGTGTGCACTGTTTTCAGGCACAGCAGGAAGATGTTTTTGTCTAAAAAGCTCTAAAAACCTATAATCCTCTCGGCTCATAAACAGCACACGGTCAACAACATGCTGGTGGTGAACACAGCCGACTATTTTACTGGTGGAAAAATACGAGCAGATATTTGAGTAGGATTCCTCAGGTGGCCCCGAAACACGCTTCCAAATGAAGGATTACATTGTTCCAGTGTACAACAAGCTGTTGACTCACTAATACGAGCTGCTAAAGGTTACATTTATTGATATTCATGTTCTGTTACGCAGAAAAAATCTCCACAATACATTTCTAATATCTTGACCCAGACCATCCTTTTTAGTGCTGTTCTAAGAGCTGACTCTTCATCATAGGCTATTTATAAAGCCTCATTTTAAAAAGCACACATCTGCCTTTTCAGCATTCAATCAGAAGGTCGTAAACCAACACAGGAAACGAGGGGAATGGGTAATAGTGTGACTAAACCTATTTAGGAAACATTCAGCTGTAAGAAAAGTTAATCATTTCATGCTTGAAGCTATTGTTAGTGTTCATTTACATTTAGATTTCTGGTGATTTTTCTTTTGGTTGGTTGGTTGTGTTTCATCTATGCAAAGGTCTTGCTAATGTTTATTTATTTGTTGAACTTTGATATAGAAGTGGCGGCTGATGTAAGCCAGGACAAACCCTGGTAGCCTTAGTTTTAACGCTGACAACTAATTTACTTGGATTCATATCCTCTCAGACTGTTAAAATGATGGTTCTATAATATGGTAGAGAACCTATCCTATAACCTATAAAAGGACGACGATGTCTTTCGAACGTTGTGGGTTTGGTTCCTGGATCTGCTTGTCTAGGATACTTCCTACACCACATTGCTCCTGATGGGTGTACGGCAGTATGTGAATGGATATGAAAGATGAGTGACAGAAACATATAGGTGAAAGTGTGTGTGAATGGGTGAATAGCAAAACTGTAGTGTAAAGCAGGTTTGAGTGGTCATCAATACTCAAAAAGCACTGTATAAATACAAACCAATAGAGATAATGTATGTTGTGAGTTGGTCCTGCTGCACCATTTTGCAATTAATATTCATTTTGGGGTAATGTAACTTTTGAGCTAAATCAGCTATGATGTATTTTTTGTTTTTCCAAATTGGGGCCCCACTGTTCACAATCCTTTAATCAACAGACCTGTCCCAACAACCAACACACCTGTTCCTATTTCCCTCAGCAGCTTCCCTTGCACAGTGAAAACAAAGTCTGCCTTTTATTAAAGCGAATAATAGGAGAGAGATCCACAATGGCAAAAAAGACACCAAAAAAGACAGAAATCCTGCATTCATGAAATCTATTTAAAGACTGAAAGGAAGTTTGTTTTTCTGACTGGAACACAGTGTTGTTAGTTTTTTTCAAAATGATACTCAAGGACAAATCAGCAGCAATAATAAACGAGGCTGACCGAAGCCACAGCTATTGCTGTGTATGCTTCTCGTGTTTATTCAGCCACTGAGCCAGAGGTGATAGTTGCTTTGCCCTGTCAAGATAACATCCGTCTCTCTGCAGCGTGTGTGTGTGTGAATAATGCATCAGAGACAATGACCCCCTCCCTGACCAAGGGATGGACAGAAATAAAACTGACGTCAGCTGTGAGCCTCAGAGTACCAGGATAGCAGGAGGATAGAAAGCGTGCAGTGCTTCTCAGGGATCAGCTCCACCTCTCAATCCGGCCATCTCTGTCAGGGGGCGTCTCTGTGTCACGCTCTGCCTCTCTCTTGTCTTTTCATGGTGATGTGACAGGCATCTGTGAACCCCAGGGAGTGGAGAAAAAGCAAGACCTTGGATGGGAAAGTGTTTTTCTTTTTTTTTTCAATCAATGCAGGCTGTAAATAACTGTAAACCTAAATCTCAATTAACTGGATGACCTTCCTGCTGGTTTGTACACTCAGAAACAGAGAATCACGACTTTGTATGATGGATGAATGAAAACATAGGTGATTTTCTGAATTAGTGTCAGCATGGCTTTGGAAACAAGATGATTTATGGTTGAACACAACCAACCGACCCTGCCCCCCCGCCCCCCACAGATAACTCCCCTACCCATTCAGTGATGCAGCACTGAGATTCTTAACTCGGACGTATTGAACATACTGCAATAGACTTTAGTACAGTTAAGTTTAATAGCATTTTAAGGCCAAAGTGTCAGCGTTGGGTTCCGCATCGCTCTTATTCTGGCTGTTCGCAGAGAAAACCCAGAGAGAGAGAGAGTCAGTCTCTTCTTCGTCCCTCTATATCAATCCCTGCACTCTGTCAGATACAGTGCAGCAGGCCTGGAATCACATTACAGAGTCACTCAGCCAACCACATGGACAATACCGGCATACAAACGAGCTGGTCAGCAAACAAATCAGTCTTCTTTTGAGGAGCCAGTCTCCAGTGCAGCCGATCAGTCAGCTGTAGCTTAACAGAACCATTCATGGATTGTTGCTTAATTGAAGAACATATCATGTATGTATTTATATTAAGTCTAAGGCCTGGGTACCGCTACAGCATAGGTTGACTCCCAACTTATTGTGAGCTGCATGCAAGTCATAGGATTATCTAATTTATGGATGTTTCACAATGTAATGTTACAAACAGGAAGAAGCAGGGCACAGGTGCAGGTCAGTGGTCAAGAACTGGTGCAGAGGCATAGACTGGAATGGAAGTCGTCTTCCGGTTGCCAAACAAACCATGACAACTATAGAATGATAACTATCTGTCAGTCACACTAATAGTCAGTCCACTATAGTATGAAGAGTCGAAAGTGCCAAATCAAGGATTACCAGGCGAAAGCCGAGCCTAACCCTTCACAGCGACGACCTGGACCCAGCGCCTACCAGCGTCGAGCGGCATCTATTCACATTCTATAGAATCCATACGCTTACTATGTACGTCTGAAAAATATTCGTTGCCAGCAGGTACTTCATCAGTGTGTCTTTCTTTTCTTACATGCAGTGCTGTACATTTTTGATTGAGTATTTGATAATAACTCCTGAGTGTAGTAATAACACAAATTGATCATTTTTAAATCGTATCATAGCATTCACTGAAGGCACAATACAAACTCCTTTTCTGGTCTTTTGTATGGAACTTATGCCATGAATGTTTTTGTACAAACTGGCGACAACGTAACTATCCACACGCTCATGTAGCAGCGTACGTACGTACGTCCTGATCAGCGACCGAGCTATCGACACGTGACATTACACGACATTCTCCTTCGGCATGTTATCCGTGGCACCTTCCACTCTTGTCCACTCATATGTGCCACACGTTGCATATTCCCTATACTAAATTGGAACATCATTTACAAAATTGGCATTATGTTTTAATGAAGACGACCTGAAGTTCTGTCAAATGTTCACCAGTGTTAAAAATCAAGTGACAAGTACTTGAAACTTCAATTCCAGCCACTAATTCCATCACACCTTTTGGATTCCACTTTATAAACCATGAGGATTATGTCCATATTTATATACACTCTATGTGCAGACGGTGCTTTTCATCCTGCCAGATTCACTGTAGGTTTACAAAGTTGTCGTATTTGTGTTGAAGGGATATCAACGAGAGTCCCATGGGCTCTCCCCTGCTGTAGCCTGTCAACATATGAATACATAATTCAAACAGAATAGGTTAGCTTTACTGTAGCTGTGCAGTTGCCATGTAATCACAAAGTCTCTCCCGCTCTCCCTCTGTGCGAACCATTTATCCTCTCGTATCCCTTCCTCTTGCTGAAAAAGGCTTTTCCTTTTTCTTTGCTAATGAGAATATTCAAATTGAACACATCTTTTTTCAAGGCTGCCAATTCAGCATAGTTAAATCCTGCATGTCTGCAGATCTGAATATGGGCTCAGGCTAAATGTGTGTGTGATATCCTGGACTTCTTTCGTCTTGTTGGTGTGATGTAAATGCATTGAATGTAAATGAATGATATATGTTGACGATGGATCAGGATCTGCACAGTCGGAGTTTTCTCTTGTTAATCTAGGGGAATCTCAGCAGCAATAACAATATGCAATTTATCACACACCAGCATCATGTGTAGTGAATCAATTCAGTTAAAGTCTAATTTCAAAACAGAAAAAAAGATTTCTCATTAATATTATTTAATTTTCAAAGCAGTTTGGTGTAAATATGGAGACAAAGAAATAACTATAGCCCCGTTTCCTCACACTGCAATACTTAGACTAACCTGTTATTACATTATTGCACTCTGTAAGAACTCTGAACTCTCATGAGAGAAAATAAACACACATATTTACTCTTACCCATCAGGGAAAGGAGGTGCATTTAAAATAGAGGTGCATATAAAGTTTATTTCCATCTGTATTTCAATCAGGGATGAATCCTTTAAAGCAGAATTGGAAACAAAAAACAGAGACAAACACAGAGAGTGCGCTCAGGAAGCAGTCTTTGAGGAGACCGCCCCCCGTTGTGTGTAGGGAAAATGAAGCATTAAGAGTGTGTGCTGGCATGGCGTAGAGGAGATGAAAGAGCATCTGAGTCCAGTCACTAAGATCTCCTCCTCCTGTGCTTGATCATGTCTTCCTGTCATCTGGCTGTCTAAAAAGAAAATAGCCAAAGCAAGGCTTTGGTCAGGGCATGATCATTGAGGAGAGTGGCTGTCTTATGAGATATAAACATATTTAGAAAAGGTGCATGCACACACAGAAATATGCCGTCGCTCAAGTGTTTCTTTGATCAAATCAAATTTGTAGAACAGCATATCATAACATGCATCATGTAAACAATGTACAATATTATAGAAGCGAAGAGACACACCACAGAGACACACCACAGTTCACACAATAGGCAAAAAAAATAAATAATTTTCATCATGTTACAACAATAATGATCTGGATCCTGCAGCCCTGGAGTCACAGGTACATGTAGAATGAGGACGGCAAGAGAACTCAATTAAATAATTACAATATATTAGTCTAATGCCCAGGAGGATGTAAAGCTACTTCAGGGGACACCCCGATCGTAGGACACAAAAACGTGAAGGTGCCATTCGGCAGTGGACCATGGATAGGGCACACCCCCTGACCCACGCCGCCCAAAAGACTGTATTTGGTTGCTGTTAGCCAAGCGAGCACGCCAAACTAATGCAGTTTCACAGAGCTTTTGAAAAGCTCCTTATTAACCATAATAGAAAAAATCCACAGTACAATGCACAGCATTTTATTAATGAAGACATCATCCATCGTTTTACTCCACATTACACATTATGATTAATGCTTAACAGGTATATTCCCAATTAAATATAGAATCGCAATCTAATCTATTGCTCACAACCAACTAAACTATCGAGTATCTAATCTATTATGTATTATCTAATCTATACCAATAACCAAGAGGAACAGATGAGGATTACTGATGTACATCGGTATTATCTGTCTTTTGATTAATGTTATGGGTCTGGGAATCACTTTGTATGCATTATTTCATTTGTGAAAACATGGTTCACCATGAAACTCACAAAAGATAAATAGTTTTTAATGAAGCACACAGTTGACATCAGTTGTAATTTTCAGCCACTTCTATTGCTATTATTGTCATTCAAACGTCAGATTGAGGGACGAGAGACAGATTTATAATGAGTATTCTCCTGGATGACACATCAAGAAAAATGCATAATGTTCTGGTTTACACATGTTAAACACACACACACACACACTCTTTGCCTTCATGGTCAGCTGCAGAGAGGAAGTTATCACAGTGCAGCAGCAGTGGTAATGAACTTTATTTATGACAGTCGCTGGAACATTACGGCCTATTTGCTCTCAGAAGCTTATCAGCGGAGGCGCCTAATGACACACGGACAACAGCCACGGAACTGTCACGGGCAATAATGAGAAAAAAGAGTGAGACTATAATGAGAAAGTTTATAGTTTTCTGCTCCAGGTGAAGCTGTGGGCAGCTGAAATCCTGCCCCCTGGTGGTTGTTAATCACTCCTTAATAATGATTGCCAAAGTAACATTGAGTTAAAGTGAGCTATAAATAGTAAATTAAATGATTTGTGTAAAGAAAGGTTAAGATCAAATCACTTTCATGTAAAACTGTATGAAATACTGTATATCTTCGGCCTGACAGTCATGTAAGCGATCAAAAGAGTAATAACTTTGTAGTGCAATTCTGTGCTTCTATTAAAAAAGGTTGATGTAGTTTACTTTGATTCAGTGTTTTGTTTGTAACAGCCTCATAATGGCGGGGAGAAGGACATGACAGACAACGTTTTGAGCTGTTAAGGATCAGCTCATTTGCTCTTCCTCTGGCAGAGGAGCGTGGGACACACACACACACACACACACACACACACCAGAAATCTGAAGCAACCAAATCAATTAAAATCCCATTAAAGTCAGCACCCTTATTGAGGTCATTACTAAGGGGGAGAGAGTCGCCTGATGATGGTGGATCAAGCAAGATCTAATTAATTCATTTATTCATTAACACACAGCGCACATGAAAGCGTGACATAAAGTGCAGCGTTTCAGCAGAAACATCAAAACTTGACATAAGACGGAAAATATGAATATGAAATGTGACAACATCAAAGGCAACTTATTGCAAGTGTAGGGTACTGGCAGTTTTTCAAAAGGAGCTTAAAACACATCGACGTGTTCGAGCAGCAGAAAGGACAGCTGCTTTTTGCGAGGTTACACACACACACACATTCACTCACGAGATGTCAGTGTGGTTGCAAGTCAAGCAGAGAGGACAATGGCAAAGATGACGGGTCACAATAAGCATGCACAACCGGAAAAGCAGGCAAAAAGAGGAGGAGTTTCACAGTCTGTTTCTCTGCTTTATCTCCCACTATAGTGGAGCTGTGATTAGGAAGCAGCAGACATTAGCAGTGGATATCGATTGCTGCTCAGATGGCTCAGGGACCAGAGGCCGGGGAAATGACAGATGTGTGACATGCTGTGTTGTTTTCCGCAGCCTGCAGATGTGGGGATGGAGGACAGGCGTTGTATGTGTTGGGGGAATAAAACAAGGACAAAAGAGTTTATGTATGTGATTGTAGATGTGTACTTTTATGTGTGTGTAGGTGGCGGAGTAAAGATCACAGCTCCACAACCTGGTAATCAATATATGCTGGATCAAATGCAAGATGAGGAGCTTACATCAGTGCAATACGGTGTTTACTTCAGGAGTCTGTACAGGCTACAGTCCTGTCCTCAACCGGGTGACATTTATCGCTGCGATTTGTAACGACAACATTCCGCGATATCAAGTAGGATTTGTTTCAAAGTTAAGCCGAGATGGTGGTTCGAGTGCAGCCGGGTGTGGAGTGGAGGCCAGGTCATGAGCAGTGGCAGACAGAAAGGCAGCTTAGATGAAGAGGAACAGCTGAGCGGATCGAACGTGACAGGAGCAGTGTCCTCCTCCTCTGCAGTGCTGAGGGCCCCAAATGAAAATCCACGTGGCATGACGCTCGCACTAGACCTTCACGGGCGACAGTACAAGAAACCGCTGGTCAGTCAAATGCTGGCGGACCATTGGTGCTGTATGTAATGATGAATGGATTACTTTATAGTAGTAGAGTGATTGCTGTTTGATAAAAGGGAGACAAAAAAAGAAGACAATTCTCCAAAAATGTGCATAATATAACATATCTGGCTATTTCCATTGTCATTTTTAGAACAATTTGAATATGTAAATCAATAATTCCCAAGAGATAAAACTGTACAGCATATTTAATAAATGAATCACAGCTTCATTTTACAATTCTGAAGACAAATACAGTACAGTCTGCTTTTTTGCAGACAGTTAGGATCAGCACTGCCACTGGCTATAAGAAGTGACATCTTCTCTTATTCCGTTGGTTGCGCTGCAATATTGTGTTGCCAGGAATCTGTTCAGCTGCAAGAATGGTGACATGATGACGTATTAGAATTCATTTCATGTACAAGTGCTGCTAAACTGTGCTCATTTTTTAATTTGTTGTTAGAAAAGCTCCAACCGCTGTACAGTAGTCGCAGCACTCTACAGTAGTTTCCGCAACTACAGTTTATTGGTCTTAATTTAATACAGTAATTATAAGTGAGCTGGTCCTTTTATTTCTGCTCTTGCTTGTGCACTTTTCTAGACTCGATATGCCTGATTAACCCGGCAATCAGTTATGGCTGCATGGGGAATAAGATAAGCTAATGTTGTTTTAGGTCGTTGCCCTTCTTCTAATAGCTGTCCCGATTGCTGTTTGTTAGCAGGCCGCACATTCATCAGCTTAGATTACAGCGGAGTACCTGGTCTGTCATTAAGGCTTTTATCACTCAGTTTGTATAACCCAGCAGACCATGGAGGTCATCTTAATTTATCCATCTGCTTTACTCGAGTAATTAATTAGGTTGGGGAATAGGGTTTTTTTTTTTTGTTTTATAATGTATAACATGTGCTTACAACTTGCGATGGCCTTTTATTGGATTTTTTTGACAGCCTGTCCTCTACCGTCACTGTAATATTGTAATTTAGGACACTGTGTGAGTTCACATTAAACTGTAATCCTGCATTTGGATTGACTAAGTCAGTCAGATGGGACTCACAGATGGGTCGCAGGACTGCCACTTTGTCCTCCACATGTGGGTCGCGTGGGAGGGGGCAGCGATCCCAGCTGACAGGTCGCCAGTCCATCGCAGGGCCACATATAGAGACAAACAACCATCCACTCTCACATGCACACCTGTCCCCTTTCCCCAAATCTGCATGTTTTTAGACTGTGAAAGCGGAGAGCTCAGAGAAAAACTACCCACACACGAGGAGAACGGAAAAACACACATAAAAACACAATTAATAAATAAATAATCAAAAATGATCATTTCCCTCCTCATTCTGACGTTCCATGATGGTTTGTAGAAATTACAGCAGTGACAAATAGAGCGGATGACATCAATAAAAAGGGACTACAATGAAATGGTCCATTACCTTGTATAGAAATATGGATTAACATATTACATTAAACTACATCTCACTATTATTCACTCACTACACTATTAAGTACTCGACTAAATATATAAGACCACTCTTACCATCCATCCATTATCTCCAGCGTTATCCTTCACGTGAGGGTCGCAGGGGGCTGCCATAGGGAGAAAGGCAGGTTACACTCTGGACAGATAGCCAGTCCATCACGGGGCCACTCTCTCTCTCTCTCACACCTGTGGTCAATTTAGAGTGTCCAAGTTACCTTATCCCCATATTGCATGTTTTTGTACAGAGATGGAAGACTTCTCCCCATTCATGTAACAAGCCTCTGGCGGCCTCTGTTGGTCATATTGGCAAGCGCGGAAAAACAAACAAACAAACAGACAGACAGACACACAGAGCCACTAAAAACAATACTTCACTGTGAGGTAACAACCATCCACTCTCACACTCACACCTACAGTCAACTTAAAGTGTCCAATTTTAATCCCCAAATCTTGGGAATTTGTTCTTTTCTGGCACCGACTTTAAGATTGACTTGTATATGTTTTAAATAACATGCATAAATTCAAGTTGTGATGCATAAATCATATCTCTAGGAAATACCATAATATTAGCTCTAACAGAAATGGCAGTAATAGTCCGGAAACACACATTTACTCCCGTCAGTATATATTTATATCATAAATTGGGTCATGATAGTCATCTTTAAAAAAAGTGACTTCCCATATAAAATGTGTGGGAAACACTGGTGATACTTCATTGGTTTCTTTTAATCTTGTTGCTTAATCGTACAAACACAGTGGCACAGATCCCCTATAGTAGCAAAGCTACAAATATGTTTGTCCCCGAAAACCTCAAAGGCAAGATTACCCAGTGAGTATACACTGTAGCTCCAAGCAGCGCTAACCACCGGCGGCTTCATCTCACACAGCAAACACGGCAGTAAACAGAAACTCTGCTGTGCGCTGAGATAACACGTGTGAGTCAAACATGTTTATTTGGCAGGGTCTGCGTTTAAAGATGCTTTATGACCACGATGAAATCACTCTCCCATGTTAAATCTTGGTTTGTGCATGTGTGTGTGTGTGTGTGTGTGTGTGTGTGTGGTGGTGGTGGAAGTGTTTGTGATGGGGTGGGACGGCGGCGGCAGGATGTGCGTCACTCCCAGTCTAAACGTGTGCTGTCACAGACAAAACTTGTAATTGATGGTGTCATTAATACACAGGACAGGAGTGCAAAGTGGAAAATCAAGAAAAGGGAAAGAAAACGCTGTTGTGCTCACTGACCTCAAATGTCAGGCCAGTGCAGAATATGTTTATGCAACAAAGAAATGTAAAATCATTCATGCAAATTACACTTTGTCAGGAGTGATTTACTCTTATTGAACTCGGCTTTCGGACTGCCTTGTTTCCTTTATGAGCTATTTTTGTGCGGTATGAATCACAGGTACAGACCTCAGCTGTGCACACACACACACACACACACACACACACACACACTGGTTTCCATGACTTCAGAGGACATTGCATTGACTTACATTACTTTCCTGGAGACTTACTCTAACCGTAACCATAATTACTACTAATCCTGACCCCAACCTTCACCTTAAACTGTAGTCATTTAAGTTTTGGAGACTTGGTTTTGTCCCCATAGTGAAGACATGTCCATAATGTGTAAACAGATTCAGGTCCCCACAACATAAGGAATACCAGGTGCACACACACAAACCTGTTTTTATATCTTAGTGAGGACACACCATAGGCATAATGTCTTCCCTAGCCCCTTACCTTAACCTTAACCATCACATCTAAGTGCCTAACCTTAACCTTTAACCTTACCCTGACCTAAACCCAATTCTAAATCTAATCCTAAAACCAGGTCTTAACCCTGAAAAAGCCATTTTACGTTGTGGGGCCCAGACAAAATGTCCCCACAAGGTCAAAATGTCCGGAAAAAGATAGGTTTGTATGTCATTTTTTGACCTCACAAGGATATACATACAAGACCACACACAGAAACACACTCACACACACGTTTGTGCAGCTATTCTTTCCAGGACACTGCATTGAACTTTGTTCATTTTGACTGCCTCAACAAAGCTTTATCTCTAAACTTACCCTTGACCAGTTAATGCCTAACTCTAACCTTAACCTAAGCACAGTTCAAATCTTATCCGTGAACTTAACGAGTTCCTCAAAAATGAGGCTCTGCCTCTTTATGACCAGATGTTGGTCCCCATGAGGACTACTGCTCCTGGGAAGGTCAGCATTTATGCCAGAAAAGTTCATAAAGAGATAATAAATACAAGTTCAAACACACACACAGCTATGTGGTGAATGTGGATAATAGTTTGGTTGATGGGGAGTCAACAGAAACAAAGTTAGTTCACTGAGTCCGTGAACTGCTTGAGTATGATTAATGGCCGAGATGAGAGGAGGAAGCAGCGGAGCGGGGAAGCAAAACAGCGGGTCAGCGTGCGTGAGGGAGGTATGTCGAGGGAAGAAGGCAAGAAATGGATGGATGGAGGAAAGAGGTGAAGGAGCAGCATGAGGGAAAGGGCAAAAGGAGCAGAAAGACAGAGATGGGTGGTGGAGACACACTTTAGTGGGTACGGCTAGTATATGAACCAATGAATCTCTCTGTCTGCCTTGTGTCTCTCACAGCATCCATGGTCAGGCTGAGACCAACGGTGGCTAAGGTTGCTATGGTGACGTCCCACCAGAATGGTAATTACAATTAATATCCCATCTAAATGACCACCTCTCTCTCTCTCTTCCCCCTGCATCTCCTTGGTAATTATAGACTTCAGCTCAGCTCACCCAAGCACAGTGGTTGGCCTCTTTGTATTTACAGCTACATAATTCTGTTCAGAAACAACAGAGGCCCTAAAAGAAAAGAATGATTCAATTTGAGGTTATCTGTTTGCTGTTTTATGACATTCCAGTTCTGGGAAAAGTCATTATCAGGATTAAAATCACAATGAACTGGACAGGAGTCATAGCAACAGCTTCCTTTTTCACTCAACCCGTAGTGCTTACGTGGCACAGATCTGCGCCGCAGGTGCACTCATGGTGAATTGCTGTGGGAAAAGTACACAACTCCTTATATAGACATCCTGTGTGTGCGTGTGTGTTTATACTGTGAGGTCAAAAATGCGTTTTTGTTGAGTCAAAGTTATGATTAATTTTATATCGTATTTTTAATGCAGAAGTCACAAAATAGACTGTTTTTCTTTCCTGTTTGTTGATAAAAACGAGCCAAGTGAACTTTGAACTGTGACACATTTCCAAATTTCACAAATTCAATTCGACTTTAAACATATTTAGTACTTTTTGCTCATGTGTGTTGGTGAACGTGAAAGACATTTTTCATCAGATTCCTTGGGTGTGTTGAAAAAAAGGATTTAAGAAACGCTGTATTGCACATTCACTGTACATTTTAACATAGTAATGGAAAAAAATGGAAAAAAACCCCGAAATGCTCTGTATCTTAACACGGGGACTTGCTGTCTTTTAAACTGTTAAATGCAGTATGTTTTACCTGAGAAGGCTGAGTTACAAAGGTGTGCGCTGTCACTGCCACTTCTCATAATTGCAGAAGGCCAGAGGAAGTGTAAAATAAAACCTGAGGAGAGTAAAGTCTACGAGTGTCACAAAAGCGCGGAAAGTAATAAACCCTCGCTCTTGTGTTCCAGTCTTGTCAACTAACACTCTGTCTTTGTGTCAGAACACATACAGCAGTCAAGGAGAGAGGCAGTGAGTGCGTGTGACAGTGAGTAAAACACAAACAAGTGGCAAAGGAAATCACTGCTTTCTTGGCTCACGTGCACTGGATGTTAAAAAAAAAAAGAAAAATCAAAGAAAAGACAGCATCAGTTAAACTTAAATCACCACCTCACGGTTGAATACCTCCAACAAGTCAAGTTGCAGGAAATGTGCTCACAAACGTCTCGTGTTTCTGAGTTATGGTGTTAAATAATGGCCCAGAAAATATGTTCATTGTCACAGTGAAGCTGATATTGGACTCTTTGATGGGCAGTCTATGAGATGCTGTGATTAGTTGCGTCTTTTCATCATAAAAAGCATGTTATAATAATGTTTGAATGTAAAATCACATAGTTGAATTCAGACATAATTGTGTAACAAAATCTACGCTTGGAACACAGAGCATTTAGGCTGCTTTTTTCCCCCATTACTATATTACAACGTATATACAGAGGCTATAAGAATGTGCAATATGGAATGTCTTATATTCTTTTTTTCTGCACATGCTATAGGCAATCTGACAAATTTTCTTTTTCATTTTCACCAGCTAAAAGTACTCTAGTAAATTGTGAAATGTGGAAGAACAGCAATGTTCGCTTGGCTCATTTTTAAGAAATAATTTTTGAAATCACTTTTGCGATCATGTTTTTTTTTCCTTTTATTAATATGTGAAATCAAATGAATCGTAACGTTGACTCAACAACACATACGAAGACGAAAAAAACATTTTGTGAAGCATGAGGATGTCACCTATAAACACACACCCCCAGGATGTTCATATAAGGAGATGTGTATATTATTCCCACAGCAATTTACCAATTTACAGATTCTATCTGCATGTACGTGCATTAAAACCATGTAGAAGAAAACAATTCATATAGTAATAGTGCAGCTCCTCTGTTTTTAATCACAAATAGAGCTATGACCTGTGCTCGCTTAAGCTCCTCACACTATATAAGGGAGGGAGATGTGTCTCCCGATTTCATTTTAATGATCTTTTTCAGTCCATTCTCCTCTACATTGCTGATTTGAGGCCATTTTCTATCCATTTACTGAAAGTATTAGCTGTTGTGATTGTTATCCACTCACAAACAACACACTCTCGTCGACCGGGATCATCTGACAACTTGTTAAGTGAGATATTTGATCTTTAGATATGGTGGGTGTGGAGCCGCATAGTGGCTTCTTCTTCTTTGGATGGTGTAGTGAGTGACATCTGCGGTCACTGACACAGGAAGGGAACACGGTTTAAGCTGTGTTAATAAAAACAACAACAACTATTAAATGACAACAACGATTTTTGGATACAAATGTAATCCCTTTGTCATTTTATACCATTAAAACAAAACTGACCCAAATGACTGAATAACTTGGAATGCTTTTGCAAGGCTATTCTACTTGTACCAACAGTCCATATGTCGAGGCGGAGAAGGAAAAGACTTATGACTTGACCTCCTTTGCTGCTAAATGTGAAATCCTGAATCAGGAAGCAACACATCATGTGTGGGACACAATCAAAGCATGACCAGTGAAGGAAAACAGCTGGCCGGGATGTAAATGAACATGACAGATGAGCATAATGAGCATGTGACTGTGGACATGCATGCAAGAGCCACATTATTAAAATAAATCGTCGCAGGATGAATATTTATGGTTGTCACGTGAGCTGAAGCAGATGAAAGAAATGAATACAGAGGATTTAAAGGGAGAGCGGAGGAGACGAGAAAGAGAGTGAGGAAAAAAAAGAGTCTGGCTGAAGATCAAGGATGTAAAAAGAAAGTGAGAGAGGTTAGAAAATGACGAGATGAAAGTGAGACGCAAAGAAATAGTGCCATTTTCTTTGCAGGACACTTCCACACCTCTACCCACACGTTACACCTCTGCTGACCCCTTTGTCAACCCCATCCTCCGCCGGGAGTTATTGGGGCTCATAATAGCATTCTTTGCCTCCAACGCCCCAGACAGTCAGATCATGCGGTCAATAGATGCAGGAATCAGAGAGGCTGCTCTGTTGTGTTATTCCTGCCCAGTCCAGGGAGTCTCATCAACGCTAAATCTTCAATCCCTTCAAGCCCTTCATGACCAGGCCCACTCTTACCTCACAGAACTGCTCCACCCCTACGCACCATCCTGCAACCACCCGGGACCAAGCACAAAACCCGGGGAGACGGTCTTCTCCCCAGCAGCCCCCTCCATGTGGAACTCCCCAAACAATCACTCCTCAAAACTCACCTTTTCAAGACTGATTTGAATGTTTAATGGCTGTACTTTATTTGTCTTTTTTTTATTTTTGTGCTTTTAATATAAAGTGACTACAGTGAGTTCATGTAAAGTGCTACATAAATAAAATGTATTAATACTGTTATAATAATAATAATAATAATGATAATAATGATAATTACAATGACAGCTGTGTTTACAAACACACTGGTATCCAGGCTATGATATCCTAGTTACACATGTTTGCATAACACTTAAGTGAGAAACCAGTCTGTGTTTTGAGGAACAAATGTTGGATTATTCTGGATAATGAACTGTAAATCCTACTACTAATACTGACATGACAACATACCGGTAATAAGAAAGCAAAACAAATACCGATATTTTCCGTGTCAGATACTGATACTGATATCAGTATCTTCCTGAAGCTAAATAGGAAGATACATATATTAAGTAGCCACAAGGGGGCGCATAGAAGACAGAGTGATGGAAACCCACAGGCTGTGGATTGTCCTTGTGTCGTGATCACTTAATCCACTCCTTTACAGACTGTTTTTTGCTCGTGAGCATTCATCGCGAGAGTCTGAGGGAAAGTTTATCAGAAATTTGAAGATGTCAGGAAAAGTGTCGTCTCTGTTTAGTCATAATCAGTCGGAAGAGTTCTAGTTTTGCCGTATCTCCCTGGATTTATAGCACTGGCGCTGTTCATTTTTACAGAAGATTACAGATTTCCCTGCTCCCATAGCAGTGTGAACTAAAGGAGTCACGTGACATCCTGAGCTCTGAGGAGCATGATGTCAATTTTGTGAATGTTTGTCCCGTGTGGAGGAAAAAAAAGGTGATAAAGTACGACACATGGGAGTGAACACGAGTGTCGCTGACAGGATGTGAATAACCACAGTTACAAAATGGAGATAACCAGAGTTGTTTCCATGAGATATTTTGTTCCCTATTATCAAAACCAGGATAGCACTCAAGGATTCTCATGTGAAAGCAAGTGTAGAGTTATCACCGCGGAAATTTTCTTTGCTTCATTTTGGCAGTAAATTACTCTGAATATTACTGCCTACTGTGCACTCTTACTAGCAGCATGACACTCACCAGTAAAGTTTAAAACTGACTTCTCTGAGAAACACAGAAAAAATACACCGTGGAGGCCATTAACAGCAGAGAATCAAATAAAGCAATTTGTTTGCCGTCTGAGTAACTCAAGTTGAAACCGACAGCTGTGGAAGGAGAGGACGGACGAGCCATGTTTTGTTTTTTTACAAACGCAACTATCTTAATCGTGTTATCCCGCTCACACTGCCTATGTGCGCACCAAGCATCCTTTACACAACATGAATTTAACCAAATATGAATCTGACGCTTTGTTGAAGTAGTCAAAGAGAGATCTGTGCGTACTTCTACTCCAAGCACTTAGAAGAGAGAAGCCCAAAGTAACTGCACTCTTCAAGGAAATCCACCCCTGCAGCCTCCAGCTCCTGGAGTGTTTCATTTAAAACAAATTAAAGCTGATGATGTCCTCCCACAGTACCAGCTAAAAGCACAGTTCAAAGCGATTCATTTCAGGTAAAATGTCAAAACAAGTCTTTGTCAGACTCTTGTGTGTGTGTGTGTGTGTGTGTGAGGCTGATTTTGTGTGGACTGAAAACAAAGTGCAGGAGCCAGCAGTGTTTCCAAAGTGAATTGATTTTTCCTCCAGCCTGCTGTTTGACATTTCACAGACACTGTACAGCCCAGAGCCAATATACACCACGATGAAAGCCAGCGTGGCCTTGTGACCTCTGACCCCTGTCTGATGTGCGTCTCAGCCTATCATTAGCCGTGCATGTGGCATCCTGGGATACGGATCTGTTGTGATCTTTCCTCTGTTCTGCATTTTCCTCTCACTAGAGTGTTACCTCCTCTCCTCTTTGTGTATATTATCACCTACACTTTTTCATTTCTCACTTTATTGTGTAACTTATACTCACACACCACTTTTTCCTCCACCTTGCCCCTCCTCTGCCTGCTCTCTTTTTCTCCCTGCCCTCTTCCCTCTGTACTCTGCTCCCCTATAGGGTTCAGCTGTGGGAGACGAGGATGAGGACACCAAAGCTCAAAAGGCTGTTCTGAAATCACTGAGCATGAACTTACAGAAAACACACATCATTCTTTCACAATATGCACACACACACACACACAGACCGACCATTCCTGGCTTTGATGGAAAAAGAGGAGGGTTTCACTGGGGATTTTATGAGAAAACAAGGCTGGGATTCTTGTTTGTTTCAAGGCTTTTGAGAATAATGCATTTCTCAGAGAGATACATTCTTGCAGCGTTTGAATTTAATGTCGGACCCTATATGGCATGTTTAGGTTTTTATTCCCAGTTCTGAACGTCGCTCTCGATGCATCGTTAAACTGTGTAGTCATTTTAAATATATAGCGTGCAACATTTTTGCATTGAAATATCTACAAATGGGGAGAGTGGTCTTCTATACAGTGTTTTGTCAAGTAGTGCACTTTTCATCTGCCAAAACCTTTCCAACACTAAGTAAATCCATATGTAGCCATACTTCTTTTCAAGGTAATGGACCATTTCATTTCAGTCACCTTTTAATGATGTCACCCACTCTAACCACATCTGCTGTACATTCTACAGACCATCATGGAATATCAGCATGAGGAAGGAAATTATAATTATTTTTTATTATTTATTACAATTATCCATATTACTAGCAATTGTTGTGGTTTTTTTCTCCCCTCCCTGTGTGTGGGTGGGATTTCTCAGGGTTCTCCGGTTTCCTCCCACAGTCCAAAAACATGCAGATTTGGGAGTGAGACAAATTGGACACTCAGATGTGAGAGTGGATGGTTGTTTGTCTCTATATGTCGGACTGTATACAGGGTGTATCCTGCTTTTTGCCCTGTGTCAGCTGGGATGTGGAGGATAAAGTGGTATAAGATGGATGTATAGGTGGATCACGACTAATCATTGCCCTTTGCTGCGCTTTCTGCTGCCATAGATTTAGGTTAAGAAGTTAACGTTGGTTCTCTGGAACCTGAGTGAGGCTCTCCAGAGATTCTGAAATGAAATATGAAAGCGAACTCTCCCATCGTCAAGGCATTTACATTTGAGCATTTATCCAAAACGACTTGCAAAAGAGGAACAAGCGACATAGAAGAATCGTGACAATGTAGAAGTTACTGTAGGTCATTTAAAATGTTTTGTTTTTCCAAACTATAATTTGATATAAAATTCATCCAAACTGTCATTAGCGATATCATTTGATGGTCGCTGGAAGACACAGTTACTATGGACAGGCCATCAACCAAGTATTGAAACTGAGCAACAATTGAGCATGGCGAGGTTATAGCTGTATTTTCATAGCTGCAGCATAAAGATGTAAAAACTATACTTTTAAGAGATTTTAGAGCATGATTCGAGGAGTTGCTCAGAAATGAATTCTAAGCCGATATATAGCTGCCCGCTGATTTCATATTCGCGCTTGCAGAGGAGCAGTGAGGCTGTCGGTTCGGATTTACACACCCATGCTCATCCACAGGCCTCCTGCAGCCACTGCCCTCTCACTGCGGGTGGTGGGCCACACACACACACACACACAAATTATGAATCAGAAGCTCCACAGAGCTGACAGTTCTCAGAGAGCTCACATTACATTTACAGGTTATTCTTTTAGGTCTTGTGCACACAACGTTGCCTGGGGTTTGCTCTGCGCTTGAGAGTTGGGCTTTTGATAAAGGCAGTAATGAGATTCTAAGGAATTGTGCTTGTATTAAACATTATGCCAGGCTACAGTGCAGCTGTTTATGATTAGAAGCATCACATTCCTCCTCATAATAGCTAATTGTCGTCGGACCATTTACTGTCTTTACAGGAACAAATCTCAGTGACAGGTTGTTTTATCTTGGACTAACTGGATTTTCTCGTTCTGCACTTCTGCTCCCCTGTCTGTTTAGTTGAGTGACTTTATTTAAATGACAGCTACCTAACACAAATACATGATGAATCTGTTGAAAAGAGGAATAAACTATCTTACAAGAGTTGTTAGAAGAGTGCAGTATACTTCATCCTTTAAAAGCTGATACTGCGGATGCTCACAGATAGCAGAAATTCAATAATAATGCCAGTAGCCTCTCATACAGCAAAAAGAAAAGGAAGTACACACTTTAGTGGTGGATTACACTCAGTGAAAGCTGTAATGATTTCTTTTGGCATATATCCCTGAATTCTAACTTAGTTTGCCCAGTCTTGGCATCACATCCAGCCATGGCAAACCCAATTTGCTGTGCTTATTCCTCCCAACCTTGCTTTGGTTCTTGTTCTCTTTCTTCAACCTCTGCAGAGTGTAGAGGGAGGAAATGTGTGGGCCTGGCTGCTTTGATGTTTTCTTAAGGAAGAAATCAGCCTTTCATAAGCACTCCTTATCAGCTCAGGACTGATCAGGCAAAGCATCCGAGAAAAATGTGGCACTTTAATACCGACGCCCCCCCCCCCGGGAGGCAGTCATGATAGACTCTGATACCTAAGTATTCTGAGAGCAAACAGAAGGCTATGTAAAGTCATAGTCACATATTTTATATATATATACATATATATATATATATCATAGCAATGTTCTCCAAAACACAATAAAAATGTGTAACACAGATATCCTGCAATATAAACATTGTGCAAAAACAGTTACATTTTTGAGTTTTGTTTAGAATTAAATGCAAATTGTTTCCTGCAAAATGAACTGATATGGACCCTTTGCACAGCAGCCATCTTGAATCACAGATAATCAAATCAATGATGGCTGAGTTCCATTTAGCCTATTTCAGAATTTACTGTAAAGCCATGTTCACATGTTTGGCCTCCAGACCAGTAGGGGTCACCAGCCTCAAAAGTCACTGCTGGTTTCTAAACATATTAAGGGCCACAATTTTTTAAAACCGATCATGTGCAGTTTTCATCCTGGTTGTTCAGCTATTTTCCAGATGAATGAGGCAGCATTCAGATATGTTGCATTGTTTCTGATCGTGAAGACTAAACAGAGGCAGAATAATAACTTCACCAATTACAAATATGTCACACTGCAGCTAGGTTTGCATATAGTATGCTGTGGGATTGTTTTTGCTCTTTTTTGTCAATCCAACTGCGCCAAAGGAAGCTCCTCTTTTATTTTCTCCCAGCCGACCTGTTCTTCTCGGCATCAAACAACTTAGAAAAAAGAAAGCAAAAGAACAATGGATTATTTGATCTTAGGCACTGATCTTCTGAGTTCAAGCTTCAAGATCAGTGAAAACTGTGAGGTCAAGGTTCAGCGTTTATTTATTGTTATTTGCACCACCGTGTTAAAAAAAGTGCAAGATACAGTAGTTGCGATTCAAAAGAAATGAAAGACTGAGTGGGAAGTGATTTAGGTGAGACGTGTTTGTTAAAATAAGACGAACAATAGAGTTTTGTCTATTAGTGCACATGACACAAGTCTCTTAATGGCAATAAAGATGTGTTGGAAGCAGTCAGTCAGTCGGCAAACAGGCATCCTGCCAGCCTGACAGACCTCCCTGCAGACATGCACGCAGTCAATAAGTCCGTTGACTGGTAAAGCACCACAAACCCAGTCCTTTTATTGTGTTAGCCTCCAGCCAGCAACTCAAGGTCAGCCAGCAAAGCAGCCTGAAGGAGTGAGCAGGTCCAAATTTAATCATCCCACTTGCTCTCATCACAGATCATGCACGGTGAGCTCTCAGCCAAATATATCAGGTCTGACCTCTGCACTGCTGCTCCACGTGTGTGTTTCTGTGTGATTATGTTTTTGTGCATCGTGTAATTAGGCAGCATCTCCGATACACAAACACATGCACGATACAGGCAGTGAAAACACACAACCATTCACCACACTGGTGGCCTGACTTTACACTATTTTCCTCATTAGACATAATAGAGAATGAAGGACATAACTGTATGTACCTTTAATGGTAATGGCCCAGTGACTATCAAACCTGCTGATCTTGAGCCTCCTTGACCATCACCTTGATTTTCAACCTAATTAAAAAAAGGTTTAATTAGTTTTAGATCTGTGACCGATTCAGTTTAAGGCCACTAGAGGTCAGTGGTAAGTCAAGCTGATGCCGCTGGTGCCAATGAACAGGCCTGTCGTTAGAGAAATCTTTGTCTGAGGAGACATTGACTCTCTGAAAGATAACAGCAGATCGGCAAAGGACCGATCACCCACTGTGGCTGTAAAATCTCAAATTTAAAAACCAGACCAGAAGCAAAATCCTCTCTATAATTAATTCACACAAACTCTAAATTGTATATAAGGGTATTTTTGGCCACAAACAAGATACTTAAAAACATGTCTCCAGCGGCTCTCAATCGGGCCCCAGCTCTCCATAGAGCAGAACCACTGCTCCATTCAAATATTTATGTGGAGAAACAAGTACATGCCCATCAGACGAGGAGAGGAGCTCCTTGGGCTCCACCAGTCCTGGCTGAATAGACTGCGACTCACAAAGGAGCGCTTGTCTGTTAAGGTGCTTAGAAAGCGCTCAGGTCGTTGATATGCAAGGCAACGGGGCAACCCACAGCTCGCATGCTTTAGAGTTAATTAAGCTGCAGACACAGTTGGCAGGATGCCCCCCCGTCTGTCCCCCGTACTGCTGAGCAGCATTCCTACAGGCTGAACCCCTTAACCACCTCATCCTCGATTCACAAAGTGTTGTGCACTTACAGTCCCAAATAACTTCATATTGTAGCACTACATCGCCCAAAATGATGCTTCTCTCTATTTGCTTTGTAAGGCTCTCTATTTACCCTCGAGTCTCTGCATTCTCTATTTTCCTTTCCCTTCAATTTGCCCGCGAGATGTGCAACCGCTGCTGAAATAGCACTACATCAGTGAAATTTCTTCTTTTTCCTTGTTTAGCTCGACCCCTGAGCTGTAATGTCACTGAGCATCTTGGAAATGCATCTGCTCTACCTGAATTAATTCTCCTTCATATAGGACTCCTTCCTTTTTTTTTACTTTTGTCCTTTGCCATAGCGCACGCACACACACACACACACACACACACACACCTATATCCCTAACCTTAACCATAGCCAGCTAATGCCTAACCCTAGCCTAACCAGTTTTAGCCATAAACTTAACCAGTTCCTCAGAAATGAGGTTCTGCCAGGTTTAGGTCTCCGTGAAGACTACTGGTAATTACAAGGCCAATGTTTATGCCACAAAATGACCCTAAAGACACACACTGCACACACACAGGTCTCTTTATACTTCATAGACATTCATGGACATAATGCATTCCCGAGAGTCTTACCCCAACCATCTCAACTATTTGCCTGACCCTAAAAATCCTCACAAAGCCATTTAAAGTTCTGGAGACACATGAACGCACACACACACACACGCACACACACACATGCTTGCACAGCGATTCTCATTAGGACTTGAGTAGCCGAACTCTACTCGAATCCTAACCTTAACCAAGCTACAATAAACATCTTACCTTGAAATCTTAAGTAGTTTCTCAGAAAGAAGGTTCTCCCTCAATGGGACCAAGATTCTTTTTTTTTATCCCAGTGTGAGCTACTGGTCGTGACATGTTCAGTGTTCATACAAGAAAAGGTCCTAAAGAGGTGACACAAACCTGTAAAACTCTCTCTCTCTCACACACACACACACAAAAACTTGTTTTCATATTTTAGTGAGGACACATCATTGACATACTACCTCCCCTCGCCCCTTACCCTAACGTTAAACAGCACAACTAAGTGTCTATAAGCCAAACCCTTCCCCTGACCCTAATCTAAATCCAGTTATAACCCTAACCCTAAAACCAGGTCCTAACCCTAAAAAAGTACAAGTACAAGTTGTGGGGCCTTGGACAAAAATGTCCCCCGAAGGTCAAAACGTGCCCACAGATAGGTTTGTAAATTTTTTTGGACCTCACAAAGATATAAACACAAATACACACACACTTACAGCTCTTTTTGTCCTGCTTAATGTTTCATCCACATACTGTAGCCATGAAGGCAAAGAGGGCAGGCTCAATCAAACAGAGGACAGACTCCCCAGCGGCCTGCCATGCCTCTAATTGTGGATTCATCACAGACAGAGCCAATCAATACGGCACTCTTGACTCTGTGCAACACAGAATGATCTGAAGTTTGTCCTATTGGAATTCTTTTTACCGAGGGGAATTAGACACTTCCATTTCTGTTTGAGGATGGCGAGACCTGACTCTCAGCCATATTCAGGGGGAGATACAACAGGAGAAGAGAGGAGCTTTTTTTTTTTTTTTGCAGTTTATCTGCTAATGACTCTCCTTTGGCTTTGTCGTCGGAGGTGCACAGGCACAAATGCACAAGCACGCACTAACACACCCACACGGGCAATGTTGTGTCCTCTGTTTTAATGTGACCTTGGTGCTCCTGGGGAGAGCTGGCTATGAACCGGTGAAGTGGTGAAAAAGGTCCGCACCATTAAACCTGTAGGGGCTTACTATAACACTCAGCTTTCCATCGCTGCTCTGTGGAACTAGAACACTGTAATAGTAGCTCTCCAGCTAATGTACTGCTGGGTATTCAGGGAACAGAGGGGGTGGTAGTCATTTAAAGGCTGCGTGAACCCACACTGCAAAAAACAAAGACAAAACACACAAAAAAAGGGCCATTGAGTGCTGTAATGATTATTCTGCTAAATGTGCTTGTTTTTTCACGGAGATTTACCTGAAATGACATGAAATGCTCTTGATGGTACGAAGCTGAGGCTGCTTGATTTGCATTTGAAAAAAAGTCCGGCCTCGGTCAAATGAGTGCGTTTGGTGGCCTCTGTCGTCCCTGTTTCCTTTGAACATGAATCCTCATGCAAAATTCCCCTCTGTTTGCGAAGCCTGTGAGCTGAGTGATAGACTTTAGGAATTGTAGAGGAGCAGCAGTAACACCTTCTCAGTCTGTCAGAGCCACAGCTTTCCCTTGCCATCGCACAGCATGTGGGCCCCGCTGCTGTGTTTTGCCACAACCCCTGCCAATAGAGCCTGTTCGTTTCTTGCCTTTTCTTCGGTTTGTTCTCGACTCCAGGCCACAGCTTCTTATTTAGGGTTTCTGTTTGTATGTGTGTTTGCAGAGGAATGCTGCAGAAACAAAAGCAAACATCTTCCACGTAGGTGCAGGCACAGGTTGTGATACTGAGCGCGCATTAGGAAATGTGTTCCCTTCGGCTCGGGTGTTGTGTGAAAAAAGGCACGGTTACGGCAGATAAATGGTTTGTTCTCATTGATGTTTGTCTTTGCTTTTGTGATGAGAGAGAGCAGTGCAAGCAGGGAGCACCGACTCCGAGACAGCCTTCATCTCTCTTTGTTATGCTGACACACAGTCAGACTCAGACAAACACAAAGTTTCACACTTCAAAACAGAAAATTATGAAATTGTATTTCATATTCTATAGTACGTTGCATTTTTTATACTCGCCCTCACTCTGACAGTGTAAATCGAAAGATAACGTTGAAGTTATTTCAGCCGAGAACCTCATTACACCGCGTTCTTTCCAAATTTAAATGTAACACAAATGTTACGCGTCGTGCCAACAAAGCATACTGAAACAGAAATGAGTGTGTGGAGGAGCCAAGGGTGAGGAGGAAGATTTATGGGTGTCACAACCAAGTTGGTTAAAGTGTCTGCACTAGAGCGATAGGCAGGATGGCGTCCACTCTGTCCGGCCCAGTGAGTATTGATTTCCCAATCACATCAGGCTTTGCTTTGCAGAGACAGAGCCACATGCCATCAAATCCAGTGGCACTTAAAGCTATGCAGTGTATGCATATTTATTAGAGTCTATATCCTTCTCATCTGCTTATCGTCCTCTGATATTGCTTTCTCTCATCGCCGCTGTGATAAAAGCCTGGATATTATTCATCCGGTGCAGCTATATTTTTCTATATCCGAGCTGATAATCCCTTAAGAAAAAGAAAATCTGACTCTGACACTGTGGTGGAACTGAGGCTGAGACAAAACCAAACGTTATTAATTCTGTGATATTAAACACGCCCACACTCTTTTTTCCCACTTTTTACATATTCATCGTAAAACTAATGCAATTATCAATAGTGTAATCTTTTTGCACATAATCTATTTTTCACCGCGGTCACGTGCCGGGAAAAAAGTCATTACTCGTGAGCCTTCTTTAATGAACAAATCTAATGAAGTGCATTAATATGTTGGTAGCTCGATTTTTCTCACCTTGGGGGGTGATATGCATGTGTGTGTGGGTGTGTGTCATAGACTTCATAGATGAAATGCTTTGCTGAAGACAAAAGAGAAGACAGCCAGCAGAAAAACTTGGATGGAAAAGTTGGCTGCAAATGTACAGCAGATGTTAGAGATTATTTCAAACCTTTCCGAGTCTAAATCCTACCTGCAGGAACAAGAATGTGTTGCCTAAAGAAAGACGATGGTGGCCTCCACCGCTACTTACCCAACACTCCTTCCCTAAAACCTCTGCCATGCGTTGGTCTCGAACGTGCAGTTCAGCACAAATTGTGCTGATATGCAAGTCCTTGGACGCGAAGGAAGGACTTTTGTGCTGGACATGCTTTAAGAGGCATTATGGGACGTGGCAGGACATTATTCAGTCAATACGCCTTGACTGTCTGCTGTCTGCTCTGCAGCTTTCTTGCGAATCCCACAAAAGAGGGGGGAAAAAAACACCCAGAAAGAAGCAGTGGCAGGGACGAGCAGCACGTTCATGTAAATAAAGCTGTTGGACTCAAGGTACAGACACCAGCCTGTGCATGACATCACACAGCTGCAAAAATATTGGATCATGTTCATAAAAATAGTGGCACACGTCCTGTTACCTTTACAAAAATAAAGAGCACAGCACTCTACATGAAACACCAGCGCTCATCTGCAGCAGTATCAACATATCCCTCGCTCTCAAGTCCTCTCTGGTTCTAAAATCTAAAATAGCTTTTACTGTCATCGGCAACCACTCCATCGCTTAATCTCTTCAAGGAGATCCATTACCATATTAATAATGAGATGTGAACCGGTCATAGATTAAGCCTGGCAATAAAGCAGCCTGCCAGGCACTCACTCTGAGTCACTTTAATGACCGCGTGATAATTATAACTGCTTGTGTCAGAATTGACAGACAGGGCTTCTGCATGCATCACGCATCACACACACACACACACACACACACAGAGTTTTCTTCTTGTGTCATGTATAGGCGTTGGCCTTCATCAGCTGCATTATAAATAGACCGGAGTATTAAGAACAACCTGGCTTATTCACCTGTGTGCTGGCACTGAGACAAGAGCCGATGTGTCAGAACAAGTGGAGAAGAGGGTGATGTAGATGCCATTGATGGCAGATTTTAATTCTTAAGTTCACTGTGGGGTGTTTTTTTTTATTCAAGCAGCAGCAGTGTGTCTCCTCGTGTGTTCTTTACTTGTTGGCTGCACACACACACACACACACACACACACATTATTATAAAACTGCTTGTTTTCTGTTTTTCTGCGTCTCTACTCGCTGCTACGAATAACCCCCCAGAAACACGGGCCTTACAAATGTAAACAGAAAATATGAAGAATGCGGAGCTGATATTTAAGTATAATGTAGGATATTATGAACAGGATTGCACATCGTGAAGCTGTAAAACCCAGCGTTGCTATAATATAGCGCACACAGTTTGCTGTTGTGTCTGACACTAAGCTGCTATTGTGCACGATAGATTATATTCTCTGGCTTTGAGTGACACAGTGGTTGGCGTCTGGAGTGAATGTGAGCGCTGCAGAATGGGTGAGAAACGATGTTTGTTTCCCTTGTTGCCGTGGCAAAGAGGTCTGTGTATGTGTGTGTATGAGAGAGAGAGAGAGAGAGAGAGTGAGGGAGAGAGCGAGCCTTTATTCAGATAGGACACATGTGCCATGCTTGACTTGGATTTGAGTAAATGAACAAACACGAGGCAGAACAAACGGCTACAGTTAAAAAACAAACAAACCCGATTTTGTGTGCGACAGAAAATATCAATTGCAAACAAAGAGACTAAGTAACGAGCAGCGCAGTAGATTATGAGCTGTGGCCTCGGGCTCACGCGGCACAGCAGTGGCTGTCATTGTTACCTCACAGCAAGCGGGTCACCAGTTTCGGTTCCTGGTTTGACTGAGGACCTTTTCTGTGTGGAGTTTGCATGTTCTCCCGGTTTCCTCAGTCCAAAAACATGCAGAGGTGAATTGGACTCTCTGACTGGTTACCTGTCCAGAGACTACCCTGCCTTTCTCAAGATCACTGATTGGAGCTTTTCCACTACCCAGTTCTAGTGCCGGCCACTGATTGGTCAGAGAGTGTAGTCACTAAAATCTGGTGTATTTAGTGACAACACTGGCAAAAGCCGTGATCGCGACAGCGGTATTTCAGTTCAGTGCCTGTGTCAGTCATGTCATGCAGGAAGTACTGAACGATTCTGTCGACAAATCTTTTCATTGAATTGATTCAGTTACACCGAAAACAACTGCTGTACAAGTCACAAGTCACTAGTTTGTGTGCGTCGTGTATCAAACCTTTCATGCAGCTGTGCTATGATGACTCCGCCCACATTGAGGAGGTACTACACTAATGGAAAACCAAACCGCGAAGAGTTTACCCGTGGTACAAATTGAGTTGTTATTTCAGTCTCTTAAGGTCAAAATGCACATTATGTTATTTTGTGACAAACATACACACACCTCACACACATACACACATTCAGTATAGTGAGGCAATAAAAAAAAAAGTAGTAGAGACTGGTAATGTTTGGGAGACCAGTAATATGTGCTTGACTGCATTTCAGGTTGATCGGAACAGATGGTGTTAGTGTTGTAGTCACGTCTGTCTCAGTTGAGAATTCAGTGCAGCATGTGGTTGAGACAGAACTGGAAAAAAAAAATGTCGCTACACTGGATATACACCCACAGACAGAGGTGTGGATGATTTGATTTGTTTGTTTGGTTAACATCGTCAA
The DNA here is from genome assembly GCF_019176455.1 of Solea senegalensis. Taxonomy (NCBI): domain Eukaryota; kingdom Metazoa; phylum Chordata; class Actinopteri; order Pleuronectiformes; family Soleidae; genus Solea; species Solea senegalensis. The sequence continues at coordinate 17,027,633 of NC_058030.1, forward strand.
CATAATTCATTTTTCATATTAATGGGGATTAAGAAATTGTTTTTTTTTCCCTCGTGGGTTTATAAAACAATGGAGATTTTTAATATTAAAAAAAATTATAATAATTCTCTTATGTGACTGAGCTTTCTAAGCAGGCTGTGACATCGTAGTTAGCTTCACTTGAGGACCTCATTTCAACTTGTACACTAAAAATCATGAATTCAAATAATAATAATTTATCTTTTAACGGCTCTAATGGAGTTCAACGCAAAATATCATCAAGTGCTAATGTAACCTTGGACGGACTGAAAAACGAAAATAAAAAGAGAGTGCTCCTCTGCTTTATTGGTGCATTTTGATGTCCTGGGTGTGAGTCATTCTCAGACAATGAGGCGTTTTTTTTTTTGTTGGTTTTCTTTTGCTGCTGAACACAGACAGGGAGGCAGGCAGGTGAGCCAGTCTGTGCTCTGCTCTGATGAACCGCCTGTGGATGCACAGTGATCGAGGGAAGAAAAAGAGAAAAAGACACACTACAAAAAATATGAGAGAGAATTGGTAATAAGAAAAGGAAACAATGTCTGTCGTCCCACTGGTGAAATGTGGGAGGAGGAAGGACACTGAACAACCTGAAAGATGGGTGATTAGTCTGTGTGTGTGTGTGTGTGTGTATTGATTCACATGTGCACAAACAGATGTGTGCTCTTTTGACTGTGTGTGCGCTTGTGGGTGTGTGTGCATGCATGTATGCACCCCAGCCCATCTGTACATCTTTATGGAGGAAGTAATTGAGTGGTAGAGGACAGGGCTCAGCACCGCAGGGAGCCAGCTGGAGTTATTGAGGGATGAGCAGTCTGCCTCTGGGAGCCAGCCTCTGTCTCCCTCTCTCCCTCTCTCTGTCATTCTCTCTCTCCCTATCTCTCAAAACAAGGCAACAGGGGTGGGGGGTAGAGAGGCTGAGGAGGAATATTGGGATATTTGGAGGAACACAGCGAGTAGGAATTAGTGAGAGAGAGTAAGAGAGAGAGAGGGAGGTTCTCTTCACTTACTAGATAGAGAGAGAGAGGGGGTGATGAAGGGACTGAGGGAGAGAAATGGGAAAGCAGCTTCTTCATCGACTCCTTTAGTACAATACATTTTCATTAGGTTAAGAGACTTTTGGCAGTCCATCATGTATGTACTGCATGTCCATCATTCCTGGGAATTAGCTTTCAGATTTTGCAGATAATCCAAGTAAAGTTTACAGAAAAGTTACTCCAAAAATCATTTTTCAAACAATGAAAAAGGGAAGGATTTCAGACCAGATGTGTTTGTTTTTTCTAATCTTACATTGCCAACCTATCTGAGCTGCAAAATGACTCAGGAAGAACTGAATCAGACACCACTGCCCATGTAGTTCAAGGCCGGGACAGATCTTGATCGTATGCACGTAGGAGAGTGTGCGTCAGCCTGCTTTAGCTTACAAACAAATGTATAAAACAAGCTCTTGAAGGCCTGTTGTCAGTAACGGCCCTGCTATATGCAGTCTTCATAAGCAAGGTCCTCTAAAGTACATATAAGTGGCTTATTCTGAGTCTATGAAAAACAACTTTATTTCAAAGCAGTTATACTCGTATACACACATACTTATGGCGAGTATATCAAATTTCTGCTAAATAACCATTCATTGATAGAACTAGTTAGACTCTGGTTTAACCCTGGTTATACATTCACTGTGGTTACATATAATGACGTTATCATATTTAACCAGTGACTGCAACTTGCCTCCTTTTTAAATACCGCACCAGTGAAGTAGGCTGCATCATAAAAATAACAAATGAGAGGGTGTCGAAATTGTGTGAAGTGATAAAAAAAGATCCTAGAGTCTGTCATATGGAAATATTTGCGAAAAGTGCTAGACTGAGCGGTAACAAAGGAAGGATGACGGAGGGAGGTGAGGCGATGGAGGGCAGGACATGAAGTGGTACGGCTGCAACATCATTGTCTTATTCCCAGACGATGTCTCAGCTTCACACGCACGTGTGCATTTAAACGCGAACGGCAGAGCTCCGCAAATAGAAAGTGGCTGGTTTTCTAAATAGCAGAATATACAGCAGAAGTGTAAAAACAGAGGGAGATATGTACGATACCTGTATGGGTAAGAAGTGACCACAAAACTCCATGTGGTAGCTGATAATCGAAGATGAAGAATATGAAGTGTAAACTGAGTGAACCATTAGAACAGTGTTCTAACACACCTGATTCGAATGGTCAGCTCGTCATCGAGCTCTGCAGAGGCCTGATAACGAGCCTTTCATTTGAATCAGGTGTGTTGTAGCAGGGAAACATCTAAAACCTGGAGGGAAAAGCTCCCCGACGACCAGGATTGGGGAAACACTGCCTTTCGAACGAACGCAGCTCATTTTGGTTGCTTTTTTCCATTACTATGTTAAAATGTACAGTACATACAGAGGTTATTAGAATGTGCAATACACAGTGTCTTATATCTGGGGTTTTTTCAACCTAAGTCATTTTCACCAACTCTAGATTGTTTCAAATCTGATTGAATTGGTGAAATTTGTAAATATGTCACAGTTCACTTTTTATAAAAAAAAAAGAAAAGAAAAATGCTCTAATTTTGTGACTTCTGCACAATTATTGCTACTTTATATCACTAAAAACGCGATATAAAATGAATCAACAAACACATTTTTTTAAAGCCTGAATATGTGACCTATAAACACATACCCCCCAGGATAAGGAGTTGTGTATTATTCCCACGGCAAATGACCATGGGTGCACCTGCGTGAGCACTAAGGGTTAATGTTTGAAATGCACATGTAGCAGCTACGCAGACAAAACACCATATGACATATAGACAGCGCTTAATTGGCCGTTCGTCTTCCAACAACTGAGTCAGATTGTGCTAACGCCGACTGACCAATGACTGCGGCCGAACATGTCATGGTGTCGCGACACGGCAACCACATATTGATTTTGAGGAAAATCTGCTTAAAGTCACTGAATCATAAAATTAAAAATGCAACGCCTAATCAATGCCTATTGATGTCGGTGCATTTTGGAAATACTTTGGATGAACATTATGCTTTTTAAAAAATACTAGAAAGTTATAAATGCAGCAATGCCGAGACTGAAAATGGACGCCTCGTAAACATGATCAAAATATTTAAATTAAATGGGGTTTTGTTGTTGTTAAGGGTAGTTACTGTAGTTAGGTGAGGTTTGAGTAGTGCTGTCACCCACATAAGGCCATATCGAGGTGCTGTTTAATTACATTCCGTTCACAGTAATTCCCTTAGGTCTTACTTCATGAATAATCCGGCATTAGAAAGGGTGGTTAGGCAAGCTGTAGGCAATTCCACATACAGTATTTCCAACCCACATGCAATCATTGGGTTTTATAATATTAGGGGTGAACAGAGTATACAGTATATCCGCTGTGATGGACTGTGGAGAGCGATATGTGACGATTTAAAAACACCTACGCACCCACTGGCAAAGTGTAATGCACTTCAGGCTCCGGGGAGAAGCAGAGTCACCTCCATTTATTAATGATATCACTTCAGCTCAATATCATTTAGAGCCGTGAAAATGGATACAAGGCAGAACAGGACGAGCGAGGCAAAGACTTCTATAAATCCTGCTTTCACTTCTTGGAAATGTTGTTTGTATCAAAGAGATTTCTAAGACTACAGGCATGTCTGTAAATCATACAGAGGGGAGCAGAGCTGTTATAATTGCTTTGCAATGCCTGTGATGCCCCACCGGATTATCCATGTCATAGCTTATTGCTTTTTTATTGTTAAGTGCCTCATAAAAATGGCATCGATACATGACCATTGATTTGTGCACAGCCGGGTAAGCTGCGCAGATGAGATGATGAACATTCATGTTGTACACACACACAGCGAGGACAAGAGGATGCCAAGCATCAGATCTGCCTCAGACCCCCACACCAGCCCACAGAGACACAAGGATGAATAAATGGATACAGATGGGTAAGGTGGTAAAAGAGATGGGAGGAAGGCGCACGGTGCTCACTTTAAAACGTACCCTCTCGCCACAGAGTGAGCAAATCCGTGCGAGACTCAGTGTTTGCTCTGTCTGTGTTAGCTCAGCCATGGTTTCCTCACCCTGGCCACACAGTTGCACCACCAGGCTTATCACACCGAGCAGAACACGTCTCTGACTAATAAGCTATGGCACTGCAGAGTCACAAGCCAAAAAAAAAAAAAAACACTCCAACCAAATCTGGTGAGATGCAGGCTGTGATATTCCTCCAAAACTGAGCAGCGCAACCACACACACAGAGCATTGATCTTAGGCCTCATGAATTGAAGATGACTTTAGTCCGGGTGAACCAGATCAGATGAGATGAGCTTGGCAAACCCGGCGTTAAACATTGGGAGCCAAAACCAGCTCACCCACAACCTTTCCTTTATCATCAAAACCTACTGGTTATCCAGTGAAAACCTCAGCTATTATTCAACTGCCAGCCAAGCATGAATACTAATTGCTTTACCCGAACAAGGCCCAATTTTGGAACCATAAAGGACTAGATGTTGTTCATTACCATCACAGTGCTGTCTTCATTACAGAGATATGTTTCTACAGTGTGCTTATGTGCACGAATGTGTGTGTGAATGTGTGTGTGAGAGAGAGAGAGAGGGAGTGCATGCACTATACAGTACCTCATGTCTCACATTTCTCTGTGTCACATCATCGGTTCACGAGAACAATCAATCTAGGGAACCCATTGTGCCTCACAAAAAGCCAATGAGCTGCATCAATAACTGAGCGCACCCCCCCCCAACCATAAATATTCTCCTAATGAAACAATCTGTAGCACAACACTTGCCTGGAAGTGCAGGGGAAAAAAAAAAAGAAAAGAGCATGTATGACAACAGGAGTGCCCACACTTTGTCTCGTCCTGTCTTTCAAATGTGCACAACGACAACGAGCGGCACACTGGTGGTGAAAGTAAAGGGAAGAGCTGAAAGAAAGGAACGTATACGAACAGTGATCGATGTGCCGCTTTTTGTCTTTCTGCATGTAAGCTTACGCTGTCAACAAAAGGCTGACTGTAAGCCATTCATTTCAACTCCCTTCCCCCCCTTAAAATGCAACAGCAGAAAGCAATGACAGAAAATAATGGCCACAATCACTCCTTCAAAACATCACACATGGAGGAATCACAGTAATGTCCTCCCTCAAGCAGCCTTCATTTCCATTAGAACAACATATCACTCCCCAGTCCCTATTAACCCCGGGACCCAGGGCATCCTGAGCATGCACTAGCTGGAAGACTTTGCTCTCAAAACAGTGTGTTCATCACTTGGCCTCCTACTATTGCCATTAACTCTGTGCTGAGACCATTATTTAAACACTGAAAGCAGAGCAAGTAATTTGGATCCATGCAGTGCCGGCCCTAACGTCTATTCTATAGCCACAGCTGCAGTGTGTAGTCTGGTATCTGTCAAGGGGCCAGTAAGTGACGCTCCATTGAGCCTCCACAAACAATGCAAGACAGAAATGAACCACTGAGGCAAGAGAAAAGAGGGAATGTTTTTCCTCCTAAAAGAGAGAAGCGGAATGACAGAGCACAGTGGTGAGGGAGGAGCGTACCGAGGGAGTCCATAGAAAAGTAGAACTGGAGAAATTGTGTGAAAAATGGTTATGCCCGTGATTCATTAAGTCACATGTCAGACGCAGCCACGCAGGAGGCAAACGTGTCATCAGTCCTGTGAGGAAAATAGAAAGACACGCCATATATACTGCATTGTGTTGCCCTTAATCCATAGCCTTTTCCACTTGCTGTGAATCACATGGATCCCCCCCCCACCTGTGCCATCTCTGATGCCTTTGTCCACAAGCGTACACACACACACACACACACACACACGTCTCTTCCCGCAGAGCACATTATCCACCTCAACAACAACTGCAATATTTACAGCCAGGTCCCAGCAACCCCCACACACACACACACACACCCCGTGTGGCCAGGTTTCTTGTCACGAAGCCGACCCTCTCGGCACATACACTGACATACGCCGCTCTGGGTGATTGCAACGATCGCTGCCAGCCTGAGTGAGAGGACAGCTATTCTAGAACTTCAACAGGAAGCACTACACTGGTGTGAATCCCACATGTGAGGCACTTCGGTCCTCGAGTAACAATAACAGAGGTCTGGCCTTTGACGTCAGCACAGTCGTAAAGGCAGAGACAAGGCTAGAGATTAACAGAAGATCTCTGAGGGGGGGCAGAACCTCTTCCTGTTGCTATGGAGGCTCCAGGAGTCTCATCTTTTGATGGATGTCAGTGTCTTCAGAAAAGAGAAATATTTAGAAACGGGGATGGAGAAAGACAGAAATAGCGTGGGCTGATAATAGATTGTTCACTGTTAGGTCAGACGAATCTTTACAGGTTCACGTTACCGAAGAGAATAGGTCTTTCTGTCATTAAGGGTGTATCTGATAATGAATAATCTATACCATTAAAGCCACACCAGCAGTGTGTAATATTTAGGTTTTATTGGCCGAAATTTAATGAGCTACTAGGTGCTGGGCATCGCTGCTGATTTCCTGAATTGATTTGATTCTTATTCACAAGGTCTCAATTAAATTCAAATGTCCAGTTAGATTCTATATCTATTCATTAAGAAATATTTGAAAGAGATTTTCACCAAACTGATGCGGAGAGTTGTGCAAAATTTGGATCTCTCTAACCTGGTGCACCATTCATCAATCAATATTTATATCAAAATTTGGCACCAACTTGGTTACATTACTGTACTTTTTATTTAACGTGACCATACACATGCAGTCGTAAATGATAGTTCAAATTCAGACCTTAAAAACCCGTTAAAGTTCAAAATATACAGCTTAGAAGTGCATCAGACAGGTTGAAGCAATTACCAAGTCGTCCAACACAGGGTGCTGTGAGCACAGCTTATCCTGCATCCATGCTAGAAGATGACAATGGATGTATTTCTGGTTCTACACCATAGATAGATAGCAACGTACCAAACAATTCTGCAGACTCAGCTGGTAGCTTAGCTGTCGAACAGTTCACAGACAGTCACGCAAGGCTGTCAAGAGTCGAGTTGAGTGTGACAGAAAATACAGGAAATGGAATATATTAAAAGATCAATCTGAGGATTTTATGAATCGCTCTCGGATAGTGTAGTTCCCTCCCTGGCATGCACGGGAAAGGTAAGGGTGAGTTTGTTACAATCTGCAGTCTCACCACTAGATATCAGTAATTCTGTTCCTTTACACCCTGAACCATTTACGGTTCTATAGCAGCGTCACATTTTTTAGATTTTATTCAGACTTCCACATGTGGCATCACATTTTTTTTCATAGCTGGATCACTGTCCTCAGTGGCATTTACCGACCATTACGCTTAAGGTTAATAGGAAAAACATTGATGATGACACATGACGCATCCACTGAGCCCCAGTGAAACAACAAACAAACCAAGCACTTGCCAGGTCAGCCAGTAACAACATGATTCGATCTGCACATACAGAGTAGAAGGGCAACGGACCTGCCGAGTGTGCACATTTGTCAACTGTCCGCCATCGTGGTGGATCCCTATAGTGTTAAGCAGCTTTATGAGAGCAGTCTTTTGACACTTTAGCAGAAGCTGCGTGTCAACCATTGTGTGCAGAGACAAATCCTCACCCTTACACGAGCTGTAAAGGCAACAGCTCCTCCTCTTTAGCACACTTAGGGCATTGTCAGTATGCACGCGGTATGCGACAATGAGGTCACATGTAAAGGGTGGAGGTATTATGTTCCATAGGCTGTGTTCAAAGCAAACAAGAAAAAGGGTTAAAAAAATACTCAACAGGTCAATACTTTCTTCTGATCATTATCGTAACAGTATCAGAAAACAATATTGTTAATGCAAAGACGCAGAAGATCCGCTGGTTACCAGCACACTGCTCTGTAGCTATAAAAGGCCAAGCAGAACATTTGAAAACTGTGACACAAGTACTGATCTGAATTACTGATTCATATTCAACACTTTGAGCACAAATGCAGACACTACAGTGAACGTTGCCTTTTTTTTCTACCCCGAAGCGCTGCAAGCCTATCCAGTCTCACTGATGTTTTTAACTTTATTTAACTTATTACAGGATCAGAACCTGAGTCAACTGGCTTGAACCAGTCATTTGCAATCATGAAGCACAGGCATGTAAAAGAAATTTGACCATGGGGCACCGAAAACAACAACAGAGGCAATTAAATTGACTAATAAAGAATAAATGCCACTGTATCTGCATCGTTTTGTCCCGATATGGCCTGTGCATTATCACAATTTACTACTAGCTATGAACCATTATTAATTAACCATTAACACAGCAAGAAGTAAACTATTATGACCAAATTGAAGAATTTAGAAGTTGCAATTTAGCAATTGCCTCAATGTGATTACAGAGATAATTATTAATCCATAGACTGTTAACCAACACTGCTTCTGTTCTGCCCTCGACACAGATCTGATATGACGTTTAATTGCAATTGAATGACACTTTTAGTTTGAACTGAGTGAGAGAAAGAGCGCAAACCGCCGCCCACATCAACGGTAAACTTTCACAACTAAACTAAACACGTCTGTAATCAGTCAATTCAGATTTGCGGCTGAATCTCTTTGCACAAGCCCACTGCTGATTTGAATAACCAACTCATCCATGATTTATTGATTTCATTCCCCACAGGCAGCATGTACAGCCAGCTCTAATGAAACACATTGGTTTGGATGTGATCTAAAGAATCCAGATAGCTGCGCCATGTGGAAAGAACATATGGATCACTGAACTCTCTCTCTCTCTCTCTCTCTCCAACATTCCTGAACAATCTGGACAGGACATTGAGCATTTTATCACCACCAAGGACTAAGCAGTTTGACTGCGGAGGCTTCCAGCTGCTTGTTCCCAGCAGGATAAGCATCCTATCTGGAAAAACAGGAATAGACCTCTTGTAAGTCGCTACTGTGAAGTCATGAAACCTAAACTTAATCATACATGGAAACACTTTGTCACATACTGTAGGCAACACACTGCAAGGTGGAATATTCCACAGGATCTCACCGTCACTTTTAATAACACCTTAATGGTATTTGATTGAAGTTAATCCCTGACAGAAAAATACCAGCGTTACCTTTGTCTTTCTTACCCCGTGATGAGTCACTCTGTCCATGAACGCCTCGGATTAGCAAAACAGTTCAAAGTTCAGTCGTTGAGAGCTCATCTGAGAATATGTCATTGGTTCCACTCGCAGCCTTGGGACCCAGAATGGACCCGACGTTAGTCACTGCAGCGTTTAACTTATTAGTTACCACTGAAACAGAGGAGAGGAGAGGAGAGGATTACAGGGGTAGTCACTCGGCCATTGGGCATTGTATTTCGGACAACATTCATCATGCTATCAGCTTCCTTATTAGAAGGACTTGCTGTGGGAAGACACATGTGGCATGCTGGCCAAACCCTAGATTGCCTTGAGCTGTATAAGCTATACCTCCCTTTTCCTTTTCTATTTCCAGAGCAACAAATGCCTGTTCCTCTTGGTAAAACAGGATTTGTCGTGTATATATAAGGTTATCTGGGGGCCGCTGGCTCATTAGTCTCCGGCAAATACAGGGCCCCACAAACAGTACGTTTTCTTTGCTCATAGCTCAAATGTAAACAGCTGCCGTTAAAATCTTCCATTCATGTCCATATGATAGTTTTCACTCTCAAATATGATCTCCAGTACACACACAGTCAGGCTGAGCCTGGTTGGGACTGTGTTGGGTACAAGAGGAGGGGTCAGTCTGTCTGTCAGTCCATCAATCAGTCAGTCATTGCTCTGCGTTCACCACAGAAGAGTTCACCGGAGGTTCAACCCTGCCCAGCAGAGGAGTGTGAAACTCAGTCTGTCTGCCACACACCGGATTGTTCAACCCAAGAGCCCCCGGGGGAGGAAATGTTTTCTTCGTGTGCACAAAACAGAAGTTTGTGTTTGTGCGTTAAACCATATTAGCCGAGCGTTAAAGCCAGTTTCAGATAATAATCATTAACGCTCTTTGATGGCTTTGGCATGAAGGCCGTGAGAGCATTCATCTCAAGAGGAAAAACATTCTTTCTATTAAAAAAAAAACAAAACAAGGGAAGCTTTTTGATTTCCCGGCCCATGCACAACCTTTTCCTATTCAGTATGTTCAACAGGCAAGAAATGGTGACACACAGACCTCCAGCACTCGAGAAACCACTGACAGGTTGTGTTTCAAGGACACAACCTTAAGTTTGTTTTGTTGAAGTTGAAAGTGTGGGTGTAATTCTCTATTTGTCTTAAGACTTCGGCTTCCGTGAACCCTGTCTTTTTATAAACTCGGTGCCACAGCTGCTTTTATACAACGTGGTCTAAGAAGCATAAGAACTCGTACATTTTATGGCGTGTGAAGCTTTATTCATGTAAACGGCGGGTTTCTCCCATACTTTCTCTGCAGCTGCAGCTCTGCACCAGACATGAAGTTACATTTTCTGGTCTGGATACGGTTTTCTGTGTGTGTGTGTGTGTGTGTCTGCATGTGTGTACCAACATGTAGACATGCAACATTAAAATTGCAAAAGGTAAATGTTGCAACATATCAAAAGCCTAGTTTTTGGTAGGTTGAAGAAGGGGCTGCAATACAATTACAAAACATGACTTAAATTGGCGTCTTTCAACTTGAAGGTTGTGGGTTCGCTGTGGGTTCGACTCCAGTCTACATGCCCAAGACATTAACCCCACGTTGCTCCTGACGGCTGTGCCAGCAGCGTGTAAATGGGTATGAAAAGATGTGTGCCAGAACATGTGCTGCACATACATGAAAGTGTGAGTGAATGGCAAAACTGTCATGTGAGGCAGCTTTGAGTGGTCATCAAGACTAGGAAACGCTATAAATACAAACCATTTATCATATGAAAGAAACTGGCTTACTTTAGTTAGGTTTACCAGGTGAAATAATTTTTCAAAGTAAAAGTTTCTTTTATCAGTGCGTCATAAAGGAGCTTTGCTCTGTGTTTGCAAAGGTTTTGCCAACATGAAGAATTGATTTTTGGAAAGGGAAATTTCTGGGGGATATATGCTGCGCTCCGTTAATGTCGGAACTCAGAAGTCAAAACTGGGAGTGAGTCACCCCCGAGTTCAACCCTGTTCCAAATGAGAAGACATATTTTAGGCTAGAAAGTGTTAAAGAGCACATGATTTACTGTGACACAAATACGACAGAAATGCTTTTAAAGGTAAATGTTGCTGTGTTTGTATTCCACATGTTTCAAGATGGAAATTCCAACTTCCACAGTTGTACCAATACAGCACACCGATAGATCAGGCCCCAAGGAAGAAATACAGATCTGGATTAGTATAGTTTCTTTAAACAATTGTTCACCTTGCTAGATTGGAGAGTGTATTGGCAATGATGTAAACTGAACAGCCTTGGCAGATGGCTGCGCTCTCTGAATGCTTTTTCTACTATTAGCATTAAACACTTCTCAAAGTAAAAGGAAGAGCCACCTCTGCTTCTTTGTCTTCTTTCAGCCGTCTGATCAATCACTGAAAGCCTGAAGGAAAAAATTCTGCTTAATGTGTTTTGAAACTAAGCTTTAAGACTTGAAAGCTTTGTGTGAAAGCTCTCACGAACAGTAGCTTTAAGTTCCTTTTCAGGTTCTCGTGAAAGCAAAAGAGCGTTGCACCGTAAAGATAAACAAGCAGATATGGATCGTGTTTGTGGAAAAGAAACAAGGCAGATGGCATTTCTGTATGTGATTTCTGCATTTTTTAATGGCCTGTGTTTAACAAGACAGGCAGATGGGACAGTGAGGTGACGGGACAGACTAAGAGCTTGTTACCTGTTCATTGGGCCCTGTCCTGTCTCGCTGCAGACAGGAAACCCTTCGCTAAGTGACAGTTATTTAGCTTCAAATCATATATTTCATAACCAAGTGTGCTATTTTGGACAAATTCAGGCATTCCTGATTCATTCTTGTTTCCATATCACTTTGCAAGAGAGAGCAGAGGCAAAGAAACTATTGTACATATAACTTAATATAATCTTTCACACTCCACATTACCAGTTTATAACACAGGCTCAACTACAACTTGTTGCTGACTCTAGCTTGTCAATGAGACGCTAATGACATTATCAGTGTTGTTTTTTCTCAGATTCTGAGAACGCGTCATCCAGAGCTTCAATCCACAGAGTGGTTCTCCCCTATGATGGGTAAACAGTCGCTGTAAAAGTAATTCAATCAGGAGAGACTAAGGCATGGAAATTGATTTATTATAGGTCAAACAAATGTGCTGAATAGAATAACGCGTTGATAGACCATAATGTGTCTTTGTCGCCTCGACACAAGGAAGGAGATATCTGAGCTGAGGACATTTGCACCTGAGCAGTGATTAGGAAAATACCCTGAGGTCCAGATAAAAGTGGTGCTGACGGTTTGTGACTTGATGAGACTGAAGTATGAAGAATGATGGATGAGATGAGACTATGAAGACTAGCGGGGAGGTCGAGGTAGCACACGACAGCAGAGCAAGACAAACACGGGATAAAGCAGGGGCCACATACAGCACATTGTGATCTCAAGTGGGCCGGACCAGTAAAATAATAGCATAATAACCTATGACCAACAAGAACTTCATTTTTACAAAACATGACATTTCTTGAGAAATATAAGTGGAATTTCAACAATATCATGCCTAAATTTACTATGTACACATCACACTGGATCTATAAGGGCACAAACATTTAGTCACAGGTATCTGGAAGTGAAAAATATTGCATTTGACATTACGTTTAGATTGTAATCGTAGTGTGAAATTTCAACAAATTCATCCTGTGGGCCGGATTGGACCCTCTGGCGGGCCGGTTCTGGCCCCCCGGGCCGTATGTTTGACACCCCTGGGATAAAGAGACAGCAGGTTATGAATGTATTTGAATCAGGTGTGTTGGAGCAGGGGAACGTCTAAGACGCGCAGGGCAGTGGGTCCGAGAGGAGCAGGATTGGGAAACACTGTGCTCGAGTTTTCACTGTACACTTCTGATCAATGAAAATCAGTCTCCCTGCTACTTAATAGTCTCGGTCTCGTATATGTCGGCTTATGTCTGTTTGTACAGGCTTTACATCTGTTCCTCCTGTTGATCATCAGACTGTACTGCTGATGTTTGATCATATCACTGGCAAAACACAAGCAAGCAATTATCTTCATCCTGATCTACAGGGGTAGGTCAAAGATATACTGGCCCCACTTTAAACAACCGTGTTTATTTAATGACCAGAATAGGATAAACATTGTCCAGTCTGCCACGATCAGTTATAATATCTGCCAGCTGAGTCAGATCATCACTGTCACAAATAAAACATACTGTGTTTAGTCGGCACCAGTGGAAAGAGCACGAAATATGAATTTTGCGTTTGACTCAGAGCGGAAAAAAGTCACCGACTTTCGACACGGAACATATTTAGAAATGAATTACAGCTTTGCTGATGGAAGAATCGACCCTTCGTCATGCACACTTCATCAAGTCAAGATGGAAGGTCATATGGCAGAAGAAAGACAGAGCTGCTCATTCCGGATGTGTCAACATTTTCACAGATGACTCGACAACGATTATGCGATGACTCAGTTATTATATTTGAAGATTATTAGTCATACCAGATCGAGCAAGCAACCTGCTACTATTTGGAATTGGACCGCGCTAAGAGGCCTGATTTGTCTCATGCAGATTAGCTGGTTGGTTTCCAAGGCAACCTTTCAATTATTTGTTCCAGCAGCTTTGTCCGAGGCCTGGTAGAGCTCTCGCTCCTTGCCCATGATGTGGCCCAGGAGGCCGTGTCTGACCCTTTGTCTGTAAAAATGATGTCAGAGAGAAACCTCAGGAACATCCAAAGACGATCACAAGGACAGGCAGCACTAGAAAAAGCAAAAAAATAACAGTACACAAGGAGACAGGATGTTGCAACACATTAGAGGCATTTGGAAAAAAAAAACAACAACATTCTGCTGAATGCTCAAAAAGACAAAAAAGAGAAAGAGAAGCTTTTTAAAAGAGGCATGGCAAATTGCTCGGCTGGTGAAAACGGGACGGCAAACGCATCGGTGCGTGTGAAGCATATGGGATCATCCTTTACAGCTATGAGCTGTAATTTATGCAGCTCGTTTGCACAAATGTAGTCAAACCCCAAATAATTCTCATACAAATTAAAATTCCTCTCACTCAGGTGCCGATTGAACCTTTTAGTTCTCACAGGCACGACAGAGCACACACCACGGACGGACATGGTCTCACAGCCACCGCTTTATATTTCCTTTTTTTGTATAGATACCACTTTTTCCCTTTCACCGATTCAACAAAACGAATTTGTCAACGAGAACCACTAAAGTACTACAGCTGAAACATGTCCACAGTCCACTGAACTATAGTCCCCTCACACAACATGTGAACGTGTGATGTGGTGGTTTCCAAAGGTGGTGGTTTTAGTCTTTAATCAAATGAAATATGACAAAACATAAATGTTTAAAATCATGTGGCACAACAGATGGGTTGCACCGCTGCATCACTGCATCACTCAGCTCTTATTCTGGTATGGTTTTTTTCCCCAAACTAGCACTGGGTAAAAGTGTCTTTCCCATGGAAATGTCCATTTAAAAGTTTTGGTGATGTCACCCATGTCAGTGAACCAAGAAATGACCCTGATTCTGATGCGTGTGAAATACTAATTAGACCTGTGGGACTAAAACAGCGGAGTACGACAGAACACACACAGGTTTGCACAGCTATTCTTCTTAGGACACTGCATTGACTTCCATTCACTTGGACCGCGTAAACAAAACCTTAACCTCACCACAATTCATATCTTAGCCCTAAACTTAACCAGTTCTGCAGAAAAGAGGTTCTGCCTCATTAGGACCAGGTTTTCATCTCCATGGTCCACAAGTGTGTATGCCACACACACACATACATGCACTAACATACATTTATATAGCTTATACGGAGGTGAGAGAGGCAGAGGAAGAAGAATGCAAAGACATGAGTGAAAAAAAATCAATCCATGTTATACCTGAACAAAAGAAGGAGGATCATGAAAGAGGAGTGACCTCAAGTGCAAATACAGGCAAGCGGTGAATGATCACAGAGCTGAAATCTGTTAAACACTGTGTACGTACTTTTTAATTTCTTTCTCATTATGCATTTATTGTGCACACCGTTTACTTTCACATTGTGTTTGAACCTCGGGTTTAACTAACACCGTGTGGTTGAGTGCGTGCGTGTGTCTGCAGGCTGCGCTTCATCCTGTGTCAACACAAACCAGCACGTAAATACTCAGTAGAACTCTGTCAGTGAGTAAATACACACTGTAAGTCTCTGTAATTACAGGGGGGGGTTTTATTCTATCTGCTGAATGTGTTCTTTTATACGTAATGACAGTTTATGTTCCGTACTTGCCAGAAAATATTGTATCATATAATAGGCTGAGAGCAGAATGTCATCAGGAGGCTGTTGTTTCACCAAATAAATAAATAAGTACATAACAAGGTATCGCGTAATAGCGTTTTGGTTTTTTTACACAGTTTGGTGTCGACGTGGTGAAAACAAAAAGCTCAGCCATTTTTTTTTAAAAAAAAGTAAAAACCCACATCCACACTGTCCTTCTGGCTGTCAATGTGTTTGTCACAATTTTCTTTTGCAGGATTTATTTTGTTGTTGTTGTTTCTTGTACTTTTGGGTATTATTCCACCCAGTAACAGATGTCCATTAAGAAAAGAGACAGAAAAATGATTGACTGACTTTGTACGACTTCCCAGTTTGCAGGGAAATAAAAGGTGCGTTTGAACATTTAAGTGACTGCCCTTTGCAGAGCTTCACCCTGGTTCCACTTTGGCCTTGTGTGCGCGTCTTCAGTGAATACGTTCTGACCACGATCGTGGTTTTAACCACAAAATCCACTTTAAAGCTCGTTCGCCGCGTTAATAAAAGTGGAAACAGAAATGACCATAAATTTTAAAAATTAGATGAGGATAAGTGGATTGAAGAGGGTAAGGATTTGTCTCCCTGCTCCATTTTAAACTGAAAGACCACTTAACAAGGACTACAGCATTTATTCTGCCATAAACAATAATTTGACGTTTCTGAGCAAATGTGCAGGAAACAGAGGGGTGATTTAAATCTCATCTCTCTTTTAGAATTTTCAAGCTTGCTGTTTGTCCCGAGGGAGACTCAAGGAAGTGTGTAAGTGCACTTGTATACCACACACACACACACACGGCACACACTCTAATGAGAAACTTTTCCATCCATGTTGTTAAACCAGTAGTTAAAAAGAAAACATCGACTCCTTCGCTTTATTTTGTAATCCCCTCTCAACCTGTTTACATCAAAACAAACACAAGAACACTGCACTTGTACACAGTGCAAGTTTGATGTAAATAACTGTATTGAGCACTGCGGCAAAAACGTCACACGGTCATTAATATCAATGTGCTACTAATGCTAAAGTGAGCACAAAAAACAAGATACCAAGTAACTTTTCAACATTTAAACCATTGTCTACAACATTTAAACCATTGTCTAATGAGATCACACTCACAAATTGCGTCCCATTGATTCAGAGCTGTATGGCACTATCTATTGATATCTACAGGACTATCACTTGTGGAAACATCTGCAGAGAAGAAACCGTCATCTTGAGAGGTTTCGCAACACACCATACGGAGCCACACAACGTGCCGACAACGCTTCACCTTCGAATTAATGAGAGCGCTACTTTCGCATGGCGAGCTCCGTACGTCTGGCACTGTGTGATGTTCTGAAACCACACAAGAAGACGGTTTCTTCTCTGCAGACGTTTCCACAACAGACAGCGCAACAATGCTTTGGTTGATGGAGAAAAGAAATGCCCGTTAGTTCTGTTTAAAGTACGGCAACTTGCGGCCAGCCCTCCCAGCCACACAGTGGGTGTAGTGGTTAGCACTCTTGCCTTTGCGGCAAGAAGACCTGAGTTTGAGCCCTGATCAGAACATGGGGCTTTCTGCGTGGCTTTCTCCGGGTTCTCTGGGTTCCTCCCACAGTCCAAAAACATGCAATGTGGGGATATGGTCTCTCTGAATTGACCATAGGTGTGAGAGTGAATGGTTGTTTGTCTCTATGTGTGGCCCTGCGATGGGCTGGGGAACTATCCAGGGTGTACGGTCACGCCTATCGCCCTATGTCGGCTGGGATTGGCACAGCACCACCCCGTGACCCTCCAGTGGATGATAGAGCGGTAGATAATGGATGGATGATCCTGTGGCGTGATACATAAGTTCACAACAGCGAACTTTAGGTTAAGGTTTTAACCCCGGTTCACTTAAAAAAGTGAGTGAGTTGTCCATTCAGAAAGCTCTGCAGTAAGCGACAGAAGTTACACACTGCAGCTTTAAAACAATTTTGACTTAACAAACACAGCCATTGCATCCTTATGGTCGTGGAGCCTCAATAACACAGCTGCTGAAACAAATATTCGGGAAAACACTGAATAATCAGAATGCAGTGAATAAAGGAGATTTATCTTTCTTCTTAATTATCCTCTTACTACTCTCTTATGGGGAAACTATAAAGATTTCCAAGACTGCACACGTTGTATGTTTAATTCTCAATATTGAATATGCCCCCGCATACAGTGTGATTATGCCTTACATTGGCTGTACTCCCAGTGTTGCATAGCTCAGTATATACAGTATAAAGTCCCTTCAGGAACACTCTGGTGGTTGTTGTTGAGGAGGTATAGCATGAATAAACAATGCACTGCTGATTGGAGAATTGCACTATATTGAGTTTTAGTGCTTAGCAAATGTAAGTCAGCAAACCCCGTGGATCTCTGAGAACCGCTTCTTTTTCCCCCTGCAGTTCCAGCATCACATCGCAGACGTGCAGTGGTCAGCTCTGTGTGGTGTGTCTGCAGCTCTGCACACGCTGCTGCCTGTGTGACATTAAACAAATGTATGGAAACCATGGGGGGAAAAAGAGAATACATACCCATACAGTAATTATGTGATAGTCATAATTTCAACCACCTGACTATGTCAATTTTTTTAAATTATTTAACATCATTTAAAAAGGCTCTCAAAAGTCAAACTATCAATCAATCAAGTCATCTATGGTATGTTGTTTATCTATTGTCTTAGCTTTCCATTAATGAATGTATCTTTATTGTCTTACATTAATCATTCATGTTTTTTTCATTTATTTTTTCCCCTCCTTACATTTACTGTATAAACACTTAGTTGATTGCTTTTCTTCTATTCTTCTTATGATTTAATTGTTTTTTATTTTTTGTGTTTGTTTGCAACAAATGTGGTCTTTGATGTATGTCTTCATGGGAGAGGTTTTCATATAAGCCATATAATAATGTTTACATTAAATGATACAGCATGTTTCTGCAAAAATAAAATAAAATAAAATAAATTATGAGAATGGTCTCATCCTTACATAATTATGAGAAAGCTCAAAAATATGTGTCATAATTACATATTCATGGCTTTCTGTACTTATTAGATACTTTCTCACACTAATAACTTAATATCTCATAATTATGACTTACTCTCTCATAATGACTTACTGTCTCATAATCATGAGATACTACTTATCCCATAATTATGACTTACTAATGTGTATATTTTTTATTTTAAAGTGGCAGAAACGGGCTTCCATACTAATGCAAATCTGAATGGCTTAAAATGGTTTAAAAAACCAAAATCGATGACAGATTATCACTTATTTCTTTTTCAGCAGAGGCAGCTTAATTACAACGTGTTTCTTTTTTATTGTTTATGATTATAGATACCTTGGTGTTGGTATAAAGTCTATAGGTCCAAAGTGCTCTGTTCTGTATGAACAGACGTCCCATGTTTGATCTCGAGGTCGATGGCCACATTTGCTGTGAGTGCATTTTTTTTTTTAGTCTCGCTGCTAAATGACAGATTACTCACATTTGTGTGAGTCTATGTAATCCGATTCCGCTCCACTTCGTTCTGTGCAAATCTCATGTCGTCACACTCTCGCTCCAGCCTACAGTACAGCGCGAGCGCTCCGGCTCCGCACAGACATGAGCAAACGAACGCAGAGCCATTCAACGCACTCTAACATGCACTTTGCACGGCTGTGCATAACAGGCAGCTGTTTCACAGCAGTGTGGCGCTACAGCCCCAAGTCACATCACATCATACATACACCAGGAAGCAATATTCAATCAGCATGTATGTATGCTTTCTTTAACATCACAATCTCTCAAAACATCTCTCAAAATATCACAACGTCACTGCAATCATTTGCAATAATATCTGTTCAACAATTCCATTTTAGTACCTTTCTAAAATGTACACAAAAATCCTTCATTGTGTTTAATATGTGATTAGATCATGATAAAAACATTTTTTTTAAAGTTTATTGCATTTATAGTATGTAACAAGACACATTTAGACAAAGCAATTAAAAGACATATACACATTTTTCCTTGCTATCCTGTGATATGTCACTGTTTGACACTCTGCTGTTTTTTCCCATATTAGGGCCCAAAATTGTCCAAAACCACCAGCAGCCTGAGCTGTAAGTTAATATTGCTTTTTAATATTGTTTTAATTGTTAATTTATTGTTTTAAAGAAAACCTGTCATAATAGAAATTGGTCTCTTCTGCATGTATGTGTGTGGGTTTTCTCTTTCCTCCCACAGTCCAAAAGCATACAGATGTTAATAGGACAGTCTTAATGTGTGAATGTGAGAGTGAATGGTTTTTTGTCTCTGTCATGGAGGACCGGCGACCTGTCCAGGGTGCACTCCGCCTAGCGCCCCCTGTGTCATCTGAAATTGGCTCCAGTGTGGAGGAAAAAGCAGTGGAAAGTCATTGAATGAATAATAGAAAATCATCTTTTACGTGGCTCAGTACAGGGCAGTCTCAAATATACTGTACCTGTTTGTATAAAAACACATTTTGGTCAGAACAAGACCCTTTCTGCATAAAGTTTGCATGTGTGTGTGGCTTTTCTCCGGTTTACTCCCACAGTCCAAAAACATGCAGATTTAGGGGTTAGGCAAATTGGACACTCTAAATTGACGGTAGATGTGAGCGTGAGAGTGGATGGTTGTTTGCCTCATGTGGCCCTGTGATGTCAGCTGTGATTGGCACCAGCAACCCTCATGTGGAGGATAAAGTGGTGATAATAATAATTTATTTTACTTATTTTATAAACGCCTCTGAGAACACCCAATGACACTTAACAGAACAAAAAAAAGCAATAAAACTGCAATATGGGGGTGGAAAGGGAACTTTGCTTGTAACCGGAGGTTTGCCTGTTCGAGTCCAGGTTAAAGGGCTGGCTGTGCTTGCTCCCCGGGCACAGGAAGGTTCCTCGTAGAAGATGGGTTAAATGCAGATAAAGAATTACCCCTATGGAATTAATAAAGTATAAAGAAACAAAAAAAGCCAACAGTAAATTTAAATAAAAAAAAAGAGATCAAATAGTACAATGTAATTACTGAGTGTAGAAGTAAACAGTAGAAGATGGATGGATATTATGGCTGTTCTTTGTGCTTTCTTTCTTTCTTTCTCGATGTCGTCACAGACAGACGCTCGTCCCTGCAGCAGCAGCAGCCTGCATGTCACAGTGATGAGGAGGATGATGATGATGATGATGCACCTCCTCGCCGCCTCCCCATCGACTCCATCGTCGCTCGACTCGCTCACTTGACGCCAAACTCGCTGCGCTCCGCTCTGACCACTGCAACTTTTGCAGAGACTCCTCACTCCACAGTCATGTCGCACAATAGCTGAAGTAAACCTGTCATCGTGGCTCATCCTGGGAGCCTCCGCAGACACACCGCTGCCTGTGCGGGGATTTTCTTCAAGCACACGGCCTCTCCTCCGTCGCCCGCCTCGCTGTCGGACCTTAAACCTTTTTGACAACGACAGGATATGAATTATGAGCGTTTTAGCCACTAATGAACTGGGCCAGTAATGCAGGAGACTACGGCGACTCTCGCATCACAAGATGGCAGATTTTTATTGAGTTTTGAACAGAAACACCGCTTTATTTGTGGCCATGTATAACAGGAATCCTTGCACCGATGGCCCCTGTATACGAAGGTAAGATGTTTTCGCATGTGTGTGCTGTTGTGTCTTCAGCCTCTTACTGTATATCAACAGTGACACCATTGAACTGCAGCTCCGGGGAGAAAACAGATGCAGCCTTTCTCCTCCTTCTGTCACAACCCCACAGCACGTACAGTAGACATTAACATCATACTTTACATACATTATACATCTTATATTCCCCCCCCCCGCGCCGCCGCGCGGAGCTCTGTGTGGCTGTAGCTTGTGGAGCCGTGCGTCCGTTAAAATCGCGCTGATGAGGCTGCGTGCATGGGAACCCTCCCGGGTATAAGGTCAAACACAAAAGCTTGTGTTGAAAACACAGGCGTCTGCTGTGTGTGTGTGTGTGTGTGTGTGTGTGTACGAGTGTGAATGTAAACACACAAACGCGGCTGTAAAGGAACAGTCTCGTCCTCCTGCCCGAGGAAATATTGAGGGAGGAATGAAAGAAGGTCGGAGACGGATTCGGGGATCGAGTCTCGTCTCCATTCACTCTCTCATTCTCCTGTTATTTCACAACAGTATATATATATATATATATACATATACACACACACACACATACACACAATCTGACTGCACTTTAACATGTTTTCTCTGCATGTGTGCACTGATTACTTCCTTTATGTCTTGTTTTCTTTCTCCCGGAAACGAAAGGCAACGCGTAAATGTTCTCCAGCATTATTCGCTATCGCTGCAGCATTGTGCCTGTGACTAATCCAATTGAGAGCAGACTGTTGTATACACTCTCTCTCTATATATATATATACATACATATACACATATCTCTGTGCTGTCTGCTGGCCTGTAGGTTTATTCATTCTGTGAGGCGGAAAGAGAGAATCATGTGTTATGTTTATTTTTTATTTTATTTTTGCTTCATATTGTCGCTGCAATATTTAAAACAATGCATTATGCATCATGATCTGTGCATGATCAATGCAACTACGCTACACTACTGTAGGCTGCCAATAATAGGCTGAATAGTGTGTGATATATATACATTACAGTCGGGGTTACCACTCGTGCGCTGCATGCATTTGTTGTAGTGTGGTTCCATTCAGATGTAGGCTGTGCACTGTATATCATGTCATGTCCTTGTGGCACACTTTAAAAGGACACGTAATAAGTGTGAAGTAAACATGTATTGAACTGGTGACCTGACGCCTCTGCAGCCTGCAACTTAAACAAAGTAAACACTGGTCCTTGATGCTTCCAATATTTATTTTTTGAGCAGCCTCATGTTTAATATCTTCCCTTTCTGCTCCCTAGTCCCTCTGCTGGCACTAAAAGGGAAGCCATTCTTATTTTTAGACTGGAAATGACCAAGAAAAGAGTTACTGAAAAGCACGCCTTAATAAGTGACCCTAATAAGGGTTTTAAATAACATACTATGGAATATACAGTATCCAGTACAATGAGGTGACAACAAACCCATCCCTGAGTGTTCATATGTCTCCTGAAGGAATATTGGAGTGATTTTCATTAGGGGTTGTGGAGGCTTTGAGGCATAGCTCAAGACTCCCATGTTTCAACATGAAAAGGAAAGATAAAATGAGACTCCAATGCAAAAGGTAATTAGTGTAAATTACATTCTCTGGCTTTTCCCTTCATCACGGAGAAAGAGGAGAAGGAGGAGAAGGGAAGAGAAAGAGGCGGCAGGGGAAATTAATTACCTTGCCTGTCCTCCTCACCACTGGTGAGGGCTGTTATGTGGAGCAGTCATGGAAATGACCATTTCGAATGGACAATAGGTTTGTGGACGGAGGGGTGGGGGGGGGGCCCTTCATGAAGAATGACACCGGTTATTATGGTGATTGCTCATGCTTGGCCCCAAGGTAACTAATAACTAAGACATCTATGATTATCTACTTGATTTGAGTTTGTCGGGGAGACTTTGGCTGAGAACTTCATAATTATTTATTTATTTACAATTTCTCTGAGCACTAAGACTCCCAGGTCGTGTGATGATAGTCATTATGTCCCTTTGAGGACGTTTTCTTTCCACATTCTTTATTGATATTTGCCTTTGGTCCTTCTTGGCCCAGACAGAAGGACATGAGGAAAGGGCCCGTTGGCAGGCAGGGCAGCAGACTGATCACCCCGGGAGCCTGGGCTCATAACCCAAACTGACACCTTGATGGATTTCTGATGAACGGAGCGGGTCCAGCAGCCCCCCCAGCTGCATGTGGCAAAGCTAATACTCAGAGAGAGGGACTTGTGTGCCTGCCCTTTTGCTCTGCTAGATATGGGTGCTATGGTGTGCTCATGCATGCATGTGCATGTGTCTCTATGAGTTAGTGCGCCATCACCCATCTGTAGGGGCAGGACGGAGGGGAGGACAAGACATCTGCAGAAACGGGCAGGAAGGCAACTTCATTTGCAGGCGTCCCCTCACAGGTCAAGCGGAATTATTCCAGAGAGGATTCATTCATTCATTCATGCCCGGAAAAATGGACAGAGTATGAGTCAGAAGCTAGTGCTACTGATGATGATGATGGTGGTGGTGGTGACAGGCGCGGCAGCATCACAGGGAGATTAATGTTTTATCCATCCACGCAGCCATTATGAGTTAATGTGACTTTGACTTATCATGTGGTCTAACTTGTGCTTTCCCCAGGTATGAGGGACACACACACACACACACACACACACACACTGTCCTTGTTGAGGGGAAGTTACTCCTCTGAGGGCTGAAGGAAAGACAGATTTGACAGAGAGACAAAGAGGCACTTTTTTTAAGAAACTTGCCTCAAATCTCCATGTCACCCGCCTTCCTCCCCGCTAGCTTGTTTGGAGCTGCTTGATTGATGTCTTCCTCAGAGGCCACGACCCAGGCTTTGAGTCCAAGGTCGCAGCTTTTTAAACTTTGATTAGAATTGCAGGAAGAAACCCGGTGGCCTTTTGGGGGCCATGACAGGTCCACACCCCATGGCAGAGTCATAGGAACTGAGGAGGGTCGCTCTTCCTGGCCGGTGGGACAAACAGGCTCGCGTCTTTAGAGAGACCTGTGGAGGCGGGAGAGCTGAACAGTTGGCAAGAGAGGAGGTGAGAGGAGGTTAAATAGCTGCACAGGAAAGAAAGATCCTTTGCGGATACCAACGTGAACGTTTCTGTCTTGTTTTTCACTCGCATTCCATGTTTGTTGACTTGCCGCGTCACCTTATGACTTGTGAGGAAGACAGTTTGCTCAGAAAAGGTAATGAAAATGGATAAGCTGTCTTTACAAGTATCGCCTTTGCATTATTCAGAGCTTCCTATCTGAAGAGAAAGTGAAATCCCGTGCTGGAGAATTCTTTGTGCTATTGATTTGTTGAAGCATTTAGTAGAAAAAGCAGAGGCTTTGGAGGGAGATAGAATGTGAGTTTTATGTGAGATGAGGTGTGTGTGTGTATGTGGAGCTCTCTGAGGGATGACAGGAATATGTGAGCTCTCTGATGTGCTGAAATAGTTCACAGGTGTGATCTGAGGGTTTTGGAAACAGATGGGGAGGAGAGGGAGGGGAGCGTCAGGCTGAACTGAAATGACAGGTTAGCAGAGGCCAGTCTGACACAGGAGGCCCAGCCTTGAATGCAAGACAAATTCTTCTGGCTATTTCAGCAGGCTCAACTTTTCATATACTATTTTCTCTGGAGTAAACTTGCCTTCAGTGCCCCAGCACATCATTCTTCTTGTTGGCTTTTTGCTTGGAAGAAATCCAGTCGAAATGTAAGAACAGCCTTGCGGATCACATTCTCTTCAGTGTCAGTGCGTCTGCCATATGTTTAAAACCTCACTCGGAAACAACTCGGAAAGCCAGACTTTGAAGAGGCAGACCACATCAGTTGCTGACATTAGTTGTTTTTAATTGAAAGGGAAGCGGGAGGCTGGCTGGGACGGAGCCTCAGCTCAGTCGACTGCTTACATAAGGCATTTCCGTGCTGGTTGTCATGCTTCTTTTTTTTCCACTCCACTGTTGTTTCACACTGAGTTTGGTGTCAGCTTGTGTGGAACAGCTGCCTCTTGCTCTGACCAGCAGTGTAATGACTCCTGGCTCTGTTGACTTTCAGAGATGTAGGATCGTTGTGCGTCCTACTGCGCTGTGCGCTGCCTTCGCCGTCACTACCGTCACTACGCGAGTGACTCGATTACAAGTTGAGGGGGACAAAATTAAAAAACTGTGTCCAAGTCGAGGGCCAGACGACGACAAATCATCATCACATTCTGAATAAAGCAAACTTGTAGATTAAACAGCAAGATCAAATTCAAAATTAAAGATGTATTTGAAGATACGTCTTTCATAAAGTGAAATTAATTGATTGACCCACAGAGTAGCATCAGAAGGGCTCAATATTTCCAAATATGTTTCTAAGTCATATGCACTCAGAAAAGAACATATCCAGTCATTTGCTGTACTCCATTTTTACTCTTTAAAGCTAAAAGAGACGGACCAAAATGTAAATGAAGGCCTGAGCCCCCTTAGAAACCCCCCTCTGGTTCCAGCTCTGTGTTTTCAAAGTCCACATTTAGTTTTTTTATTTCTTTTATTTTATTTTAAGGTAACTTTATGTGCGGCACTAATAAGTGTGTCAATGGAGGAGCAGGAAAGACTTTATATATTATCTTGTGGGCCGAATACAGTTGTATGGCGAGCTGAATGTGGCCCGCTGGCCTTGAGTTTGACACCCATAGGAGATGTCTGATACGTCACTTTTTAAAAAAAACACACTTGAATGGTGACACAGACTGATTGGTGAAGCCAGGGTTCATTTAGATGAGTTTGTCGTCTACAGGTCAAACACTGACCTTTCATTGTAGCAGTGCTATCCGTGATCTCGTCATTGTCATGATGTGGTGCTGAACTGAGTTTGTGTCCTTTTCTTTTTTTGTATTCAGGGACAGACACTTTTTGTCCAATATTCAGCTAGAGCTGCAACCAACGATTATTTTCATGTATATACATATATATTTTCTCGATGAATCGCTTGGTCTATAAAATATCAGAACACCTTAAAAAATGTCGATCGATGATGATGTTCTCAAATGTCTTGTTTTGTCCACAAACCAAAATAATGAACCTTTTATGATTTCTTTGTTATCCAGAGCAAAGAAATGAAGAACATACTCACGTTTAAGAAGCTTAAACAATCGGAAATCTTGTTTTAATCATGAAAAAAGCTTTAAACCGATTAATCGATTATCAAAATAGTTAATTTAGTAATGGATTAATAATAGTTTCAGCTCTATATTCAGCCCTCCCCACAGCACACACACATCGCACCACTGCCACATACAAACGTCCATAGACTGTCTTTCCTCCATGAGCCGTTGGACTGAGCGTGTGATAATAAAACATGATACATGTTAAGCACACTTAGATCTCAGATCCAGCAGCGTGCGCGTTCTTCAAACCAATGTTTTTTAGAAAAACAGTGTTCCGGCCAGACTTTAAAGTACACTATGTTTGCTGAAATTAACGCTCCGAACACATTCAGTCCAGAGCGGTGAATACTGTTCACAATGGATTGTTGCCTTTTTTTTAGAAACTATTTTCTGGCTCTCACTGGGTTGGCACATTATCACCTCATCTTCCAAAAAAAATAGATAAACGTCCCTCCTACATTTAAATAACCCATCTTGCTAAAAGCTAATGTAGTAAATGCTCTACAGTGTGGATGATCATAGCATCTGTTCAAGTACGACGCTGTGAGTTGCTACAACGCTTCAGATCCATTACTTTGATCTGCTGTGCTTCAAACAAAGGTTCACATTTTACTTTTCCACACAGCACAGGGTGAATGTGGCCTTTTGTTAACTTGGGCCTGTTCAACTATATTATTACACAGGAACTCCTCAAGCATAAAGGGCACTTTCTACGCTGAGGGCGTCAAATTGGCTTTTCTTCCTAAATATTTGAATAATATTGCACAGCGCAAACATAGTCATATGCATTTCTCCCACATGTCATAAACTGCATGCTCACTTTGCAATCTCTTCCCCCCCGCCAATGACTCCCCACAGATCCCCACTCCCACACGCGCCTCCCCCGCCCCACCCCCCACATCTATCTCTTATCTGTCCTTTCATCCCGCTCTGTTTGTTGATAAGCCGAGAGGCCATTGGCCAGCACCCATGGTGTCCATGTGACACTTCAGCAACAGCCTGATGGCCAGATTGGAAGCCCCCATGTATGTGTCTGTGAGTGTGTGTGTGTGTGTGTGTGTTTGTGTAATTGGAGGATGAAAAGAGGTCTGGCTACCGTAGCATTTTTTGTTCTCGCTAATCATGACCCCCATTCAAACGGCCTCCCCCATCACTTCCCGCTTAACTTAGATGCCACCCCCTCAACATGTCTTATTAACCCCCCCAAAACCAAACCACAGGCTTGTTTTTCGGCACACATTGTCCCAGGTCTTAATCCCATTGTTGATGATTATGTCACTGCCTATTTGACGTTGCACTCTTTCATGGCCCTTTTAACATCATGCGTCACGCAGCACTTGTTTATGTACGGCGATCAAAAAAAAAGTTTAACAGACCTCTGAACATGATGCAAAAACAATCACCGATGCCAGCTTTAACATAAGTTAAAACGTACGCAAACAGCTGGAAAACATTCAGCAGACTTTTCTGGAAACCCTACAAAAAATGTCCCATCTGTGCGTCCTAACGCAGTCTCTATAGGAATGACTGATGTGAAGTACAGCTGGTCGGTGACTGATGGCACCGACCTCTCACCGCCAGTTTATTTAAACAAAATAACTTAAAACATGAAGTGTGGATTCCCCAGTTTTCCTTCTCTTCTTAGGGGTTGGAAACAAGACAGATTAAAATGAGCAGAGAAGCGAGATTAGGGCAGTGAGGTTTTAGGGTATATACACCGCAGACCTAACTGTGCCATTTGTGGCCAGCCGACGCGGATTACGTAGCGCTGCCAGCCCCGTCACCTCTCCTGGCCGCGGCTGCTCCCGTTCATGGAAGGGGAAGTGGAGCGATGGGCGGCTGCTGGCGGCCTCTTCACAGATGGCTGCAGGTACAGCTCCATGCTTGGCTGATAACCAAAAACTTCAAAGCTCAGACGCGCTCTCTGTCCAGAGCCGAGAGGCAAACGGCACAGAGCAGAGAAAGAAGGCAGGACAAGGACAAGGACTGGGTTAGTCAAAAGAGTCAACAGGCATGGAAATGTGCAGCCTTTAGTCCTTTTCTCCTCTCTTCTATACCTTTCTTTGCTTCAGATTTTCTATATACTTCACAGTCTACTCATTTTCTTAATCTCCTGTTTTCCTACACATGCTGTGATTCTCTTTGTTCCGTTAGCTTGAAAGCAGTTGTGAGGACACCTACCTCTCAAGTTCTTTCTTTTCTTTTCTTTTTATAATTTGCCACAACAAAACTAACAGCATCCCTGTTTCACTAAAACAAGAATCTACACATTTCAAGGAGCAGGAGGTGGGAGTGACAAAGCGTGACCATAGAAATAGATGGGAGGTGATAAGCAACTTGCAGAGGTTAAATGAATTAGAATGTATTACCATTGTCTCTGTTTAATATTCATATATGCAGTGAGGAGTATTGATTGATTTAATGAAAAACATCACAAAATGCCAAATGTTTTTCCGGCTTAATGAATTTCTCCCTCACGGCGACGAAGCTGACGACGTTCGCCGGCGTTCATCGTTTTAATGACAGTGTGCGCCTTTTCTCAAAAAGGAAATAGCGTGGCTCTTCGGAAAAGTAAACTTTAAGTTGAACCGTTTTTTTCGGAGAGATCTTATTTTTAGATGATCGAGGTGTGCACTGTTTGCTTCAGTGTGAAGAACTTTTGTTCTAAAAAACAGTGAGAGAGAGAGTGAGTATATTATTGCTGGAAATGTTCCTCAAATGCTTGTTAATGCAAGTATGTAGTTTTATTCAGCTCATGAAATAGAGTGCCTGAATATTATATATATGTACATATATATATATACATATATAGATATATATATATAAATATAATTCAGGATTACATGTTTTTTTTCCTGGTCCGAATGCATTACAGCATGATAAAAACAGACTGTACACCTTTTAGATCCACTCCTGACTTCAAAGCCTGAGGCGCATCATGGCCAGCCAGCATCTCTCTGTGGCTGCCTTTTGAACTGACCCCTCCATTCAGCCTGTGAGCCGGAGAGGGAGAATGGCAAAGGAACAGGGAATGACAGAGACTGCTAAAGTAAAGCAGAAATAGGGGGCAGGCAGGCAGTGAAAACTGGGGGCAAAGATGAATACCTTCTCCTGGAGGCCCATGGGCCTCAGGGGCACTGCTAGAGGTCAGGGGGTGCTTGTGTTTGGGTGGGGGATCTGTGGCAGTTACATGTGGGAGGGGGTTACTGGGTTAAGAGGGATTTCAGAGGTGGTGGTGGTGGTGGTGGTGCCGGTGTTGTTGGGGGTCGGAGCCATCACCTCTCGCCTTCTTCAACTCTGCTTATATCTGGCATGAGTGGTGTTCAGTGAGGCACCCGTCTCTCCTCCTCTCCCCTGATAAAGCCCAGCAACTGCTATCACACACAAACACGCTGCCACCCCTCTATCACATTCTAAGAAGTAGCCCAAGGAGAAAAAAAAGAAAAAGGCCTAAAGTTGACCTTTAGTTGCGAGGATCTTTTCTCCTCCCGTCCCAGCTCGAGAGCAATCCACGTCTGGCCCCGTTTGCTTTTTTCTTTTTTTCCCTTTTTCCCTAATTAGGTTTGTGCGAGACGGGAACATTGTTTGAGTTCTGCACTCTTGAAGATATTTGTGTGTAAACACGGAAATAATTGACATTCATCTCAGTAACATTTCAGTAGCCCGGACACAGAAATATGCACAAAGACCTGAATATCTTTAGAAATTACAATTAGAAGTAAATGCATCTGTCAGATACTGAACTCTGCAGATAGTGTAAAACTGTAAAACCAACAGCTCTCAGTTTAAATTGCAGACAGGGTCACTGAGCATGTGGGTGCTGAATTCACGGTCAGAATTTCCTGCCTCATTTCGGTTGCTATTTGTGACTCTGAGGACACTGTAAATATAAACGACTGAAGCCATGATTTTCACACTGATTCAGACACAGAGGGCTGAGCTGGCTCACCGTATTTATTATCTCAAGTCTGTGGCCAGAACATGTTTATGACACACCGTCACTTGAAATAAGGACACATGCACTCTGTCTTCCTAAATTTGTATCCGAGCGCTTGTTCCTAAGATCGTCTTTTAAAAAAGCTGTTGGAATATATAGTGTGTCGGGCCTCCACGAGAGAAGCTATAAAAAGGAGAGCGGGTTAAAAAGACGATAAATAGAGATTAAGAGACTAAAATGATTTATCAAACATGGATAAGGACGAGTCACCTGCAGTACGAAGGCAGGAGCGCGGGGTGAGGCATTTTAGTGAAAGTGAGAAAAAGGCATCTGATCTATGGCTCTAAAAGGGCCAGAGCAGCAGCTTCACACACCCCACTGAAATATCACACACTCTTGTCGCCTGGGGAGGCATGTGCACCATCTCCAGCTTGTATTTGATAGCGGGTCGAGCACAGGGAGGTGGAGTAGTCAGCAGGCGATGGCACCAGAAGGCCAGCCACATTTTGTTAAGGGATCTTGAAGAGCCCTTAAGTGAGACGGGTAGAATTTGTCCGTTGCTTTCTGTCATCAGGAAGGCATTTAGAAACATCCTGTGCCCACATCAAGTGGGTTTCCATCAGCCTATTTTTATGCACATTTTCAATTTGGGCACAGAAAACCTGAGTGCAAACAGAAAATGATCAAATAAAGAGATATTCCTCAAAAGTTCCCTCAAAATGTGGCAGATAATTAAATAAAAAGTAAATGCATTTTAGGTGTAGAGGAAACATCACCTCACTTCTGTCATTAAGCTGTGTCATCTTATCTTTCTTCTGCAGTGACCTAGACTTAAAATAAATGAGAATTTTCTTTATTTCAATTTGTATAACATGTTTTAATCCTGACACAAAGAAAACTAAATGATATCCAAACATTTCCCCGTCTACTTTAAAGTGTCTTCTCTGCTTGAGTGCAGCTTTGTTTCAGGAACAGGAAGTGATGGCCCGTTCTGCGCGTGATAATCCGTTAATTGCATAGTCAGGGTGGACTGGTTCGTCCGTTGTCGGGGTTCATCGCTGCGTGTAAAGGGGTGGAGCTTTGGATCGATCCTTCTGGGTGTGTGTGTGTGTGTGTGTGTTGGGCCGTTGGCCTTGTGTATGTTGTTACATAGCTGAGATGTTAATGCACTGACAAATAGCTGAGGAAGTTCTGCAAAGCAGCAGAGATATGCCCACAAAACACACGTGTGGAGTCTCAGCAATGTAAAAGAAGTATGTCTGTGGTTACACGCCTATCGCACACACTGCAGTGCGCTGAAGGCTGTGTGTGTGTGTGTGTGTGTGTGTGTGTGTGTGTGTGCTGTCTTGTGCAGCCTTTGTCAAGGTGAGCGTGTGTGGAGTGATGCAGGCAGTATTCCAGTTGTCTTTGCTAATAATGCCTGAACAGACGTTGACCTTTGGAGTTTGAGAACACACCCAAAACAATACTTTTTTACTTTTTAGTTCATCCCATGAATGTCAGGGTGGGGCACTGATGTCTCCTCAAAACACCATCCTAGGCTGTGCTCCCTCCATGTGACATCTTTTCCCCTCTGACTACCTCTGTCTTTGCTTTCAGGTCTAATCAATAATGAAATGAATGAAAATAGTGCCAAAAATGTGAAGTGATCCATTCACAAATACCTAGGGATCACACAAAGTGAAAAACATGGATTAGTTCTTTTAAAATTCCATGTTTTTCTGTGCTAGTTTTTCATTTTTGTCTGAGACATCATGATATTTAGTTGACTATAAAGATGTTAGATCACTGAAAGGTTTCTTTACAAACCTCATTTCCCATTGGGACTTTAATCATCTCAAAACTAGGTGGAATAATGACTAAAAGAGATGAGGAGATCCTGGTTCTTGTGTTCCTGTTTTGTGTCTGTATCACATGTAGCGTTGACGTGTTTGTTCAAAACTTACATTTGTGTGAACATTTCAAGGCCTCCTAAGCCTATAGCACAACATAATCAGCACACACACACTGAACAACACCCTCCTCATCCGTCTGTTCTCGCCTGTTATTTTCTTACGTCGTGCTGCTGTGTTTCTCGCCTGCAGTTCTCATATGTTTATCTATTGTGTTACATTGTTTCTGGCTGTCATTGTTGATCCATATGACATCAGAGGAAGTGTGAAGTGTGGTGGGGTCTTTTTTTTTTTTTAACTGCTTGTTAATGATAAGGATTCTCTGGAGCGGCTGCTTATCAGGTGTGTGGCCTCAGCATTTGCGACTGTAGTTGTTAGTCAGAGACGAGCAGCGTCTTCCACTGACAGTGGATGTCCCCCTTCTCTCTTCTCTCTTCACTGGGGAGGAAGTTGGGTGCTGGGCTTTGTACACTTGCTACACTCGTGATTTGATTAATAAGACATCCAGCTCAAGCAGAGCCACTCTGCCTCCTTCCCTCCTCCTCCTCTGCCTCATCTCCTTGCTCCTCACCCAGTGTCTTGGTTCAGTGCCTGGTCAGGCTGACCTGGCACGTTAAACAAGGAACATGTTTTTCCCTCACGCCGGCCGTTTTATGACCACAGTTACAACGTGAATAGCAGAACCTCCTTATCTACTGACGGTTTCCCTCGGGAGCCAGGTTTGTCCACTTTACCATAGATAGGTCCTGCTATCATTACATATTTACCCACATCATCATCTTGATAAGCCACTATCATATTCCAAGTAATGTTTGACATCACTGGTTTGAGCGGCACACGCCTCTTTATTCACGTGCAGGAGCCTGCGAGTGTCTGTCCTAACGTATGATTCTAAGTGAGAGAGAAAAAAAACCATGTTATCTCACAGCTAACACAACATACTATATCTTGGCTGTTTGTTTCCAGGAAGGGGAGAGTTGAGTTTGAGGGAGTGTCACCAGTACAGCAGGCATGCTGCTGATTTATGAGCTCAGAAGTTCCGCGTAGTGTGTCTGTCAAACAACATTCGTGTTTGCCTTTTTGGCTATTAATATACCCGATGGAAGTTTTTTTACTTTTGTGTGTGTGTGTGTTTTGTAAGCGAGTGGCTAGAAAATGGCGAGGCTATTCCAACTGTTCAAAGCACTGTGGTCAGGAGGATGAGCATAAGGACTGATGGAGCAGCAGCCTGCATGACAGTATCACCCCGTGTGCTTGTCTGATGCATTATTCTATAAATAAACCGGGATGAGAGAGCTAAAAAAGCAGACAGGATGGTCAATAGTGACCGTGGGTGAGAGAGAGAGACCATTCAGTGTTGGGCTCCAGCTCCCCCCCACCCCCCCACCCCCCCACTCAGGAGGCAGGAACACAAGACTCGTCTGCCGAGTGTTCCAATTCGGCGGTGTTATTTAGTTTAAGCCAATGTGACCCACTGTAGGTTTTTCCACCAGTGGCTCTGTTGTTGTCATTTACCGTGCTAGAAAATGGACCGATGGCGATGAATATAAAAGAAAAGGAGTTGATTAAAAAATGCCAATTAACAGGTTTTAGGGTCTCATTGAAAAAACATGTACATATGGCAGAGACTTGGAGAAACTGTGCAATTAATGGCTATAGAAATAATGAAAATAAGAGTAGATATTTTGATTGTTGGTGCACATTTTATGACCTGATCAAAATTCCTTTAATCTGTAAACTCCATTTTAAAAAAATAAAATAAAATAAAATAAAATAAAATAATTAATAATAATAATTCATGGTTGTTTCTTTGGAAAGCTCAGAAAAGCCAAAGATCACCATTCCAGGGTCAAACTGCATGTTTTGATGTGTGGTCTGTGGGCGTTCTCTCAAAGCTACGGGGCGATGGAAGAAGAAGAATAAACCCCGTGAATATTATGAGGGACGGCTTTGATCTTTGATCTCAAGAGGCACTAATAATATAAATAGGACACATTTATGTCCCAGGTGTTCGGAGAAGGATGAAAGCAGTGCAAATGGCGAGCACGCACGGCAGCAAAGGGTGAGATAATGCTTTGTCTAGACAGCCAGAAGTTTTTTCATTAGTCTTCTCATTTTGTGGCGCTCCACACTCACACACACACACACACACACACACACAGTCCAGTCCTGCAGACGTCCAGCAGGGAGACAGTCATCATACTGGTGTCTGTAGCCATTAGGCCTGAGGAAGTAATCCAAATATATCCAGTCTTGGGGACATCGACCAGACAGTCCTGCTGACTCTATGTAGTCTCCTAGGTGACAGCTGTGGTCTAAGTACTGATCCAGTCCACTCAGACCCTTTGGTGCACGCTGAGCATGGTTGATATCGATTTGTTACGTTTTTAAACGGAGGAGCTGGATTTGTATGTGTTGAAAATATTCATCGTCTGATATTATGAAGGGGAACGTCGAGTAGAGGCGTGGATTGGTTGAATGACAAGCGGGTTTTATATGAAAAAGCTGTTTGTGGTTACAAAAGACTGCTCGGCGGGTTTGGTGGTGCCTAAAGGCATCCTCATCAATACTCTCTGTTATGTTGTCAGCCCAGTATAAATGACGGGTTTAATAAAAGGGAGCAAACAGAAGCAGGTCACAGGCGAGAATGTGAGGGCCACTCATGTCCCCGCTCGCTGCGCTCTGTCCTCCATCCCTCCTTTTCAGTCTGTCTCTTACCCGCTCACATGGCATGCAGAACGGCCCTGATCCTCCCAAAAAGAAGATTAACAAACCCCTGACAGAGAAGTAATCTCTCTGAAAACATTGACTATTACCATTTCAACATGCTGCCTCTGAACAGTGGAAAATACCTCTCTGGTATGCTTAATTGCAGTGTGCTCCTTTAGGTATGCTAAACGGGAAGCCATACACTGAAGGCATTCCAACATTGTAAATGCACAACAATGGAACCTTTACAGATTTGCACATGGTGTAGAGTTCAGAAATTCAAATAAAACTTCAAGGGGACATTTTCTTTTTCGGAGAACAGTATAGAGGGCTTGTTTGTTGGTGCGCTGCAAATGTTTATGCATCATAAACATGTTTGTACTTCAGTTTGGGTGAAGAGTGATTCATGAGGAACTGGAACCGCTTTCTCGATGAAGTATAATTGGTCACATTGTTGCCTGTGTATGTTGTCATGAGATAACATTCCAGCCATTTGACCTCTTACTTGTGGTTCGTGTAATCACTTATCTGTGTTCTGCATGGGGCTCTAAACTGTGAGGGCGTTTGTACGGCGTATAGTTCTTGCGGCAGAACCAGTCGTGCAGAAACGTCAACGCTGAACATCTGTATTTCCATCTAAAGCTTTTCGCCAGTTGCACTTTGGAGCTTGTCACAGTTTTTTGGGGAGTGTGTGTGTGTGTGTGTGTGTCCTCTGGTTCATTATACCATGCAGGCCATGTTGAAGTGAACTCTTTGACCTCAGGGTTAGAACTGACAAGAGAGTCAATGAGTGACTTTGATTGGGGGGGTTGATGAGGAATTCATGTGATGCTAATGCAAAGAGCTGCTAGCCTCAATCTGCCCTCATAAAACCAGAGCTATTTGCAGTCATGCTGCCAGATACAGAACGTGATGGTGGAATTTTCCACAAGAGGACAGGCCGGCCCCTGTGTCCGTCCATCCATCTTTGTGTCCATCAGTCTGTGCCTGTGATTATCCTGTCAGGCTCTCAATCACACACTGTTGAGGCTGCTCTGTGACGCAACCCATCATTCAAATTATTTTTAGTGTAAAGTCCAGGCGCAGGAATTGGTAATCCAAGGAGTGACATCTGGCCTTCAGGGTTTATGTGATTAGCAGACAGCCTTGTCCCTAATAGCCTAGCGGACGTTTCTCATTAACTCTCATGCCAAATGGACAGGCATGAAGTGACTAGGTGTGTGCGTTCAAAGGAAAACAAACAAAACCGTCCGTTTGAATTATTTTTCAGAGCGTATATAGTATGCGCAGACATCACATATGGCGCTTAAGTAAGAACTACAAGAAGCACGGATGTGCTGTGTTACATCTGTTATACTTTACAGCACCCACCAATCTTACAGTGAGCCCTCTAATGCGCACTGCATCTCCAATCCTGCAGCATTAGGGCTAAGACCAGATGAACTCGAACATGACTAGTAAGTCCAAGCTACGGAAAAGAACTAAAAATTCTAAAAAAAAAATATATATATAAGTGAGGTCCTAGTAAAGCAGAGTATACTGGAGAGCTGCCAGCTTCCTACTAAATTAATCATCATCACCACTTAAGGGGCTAATAATGACAAAGTGACCAGGCATGTCTCCTCCTCGCTGCTGTCTGTCCATAGGACGGAACCCTCCTCCCGTCTTGGGAGGGAAATTGTCCTGTAATTGTCTTTTTTTTAAAAAAAGAAAAAAAAACATTATTATAAAAACTATTAACCACACAGACGTTTTCCAGCAGCAAACAAAGTGTGAAGGCTGTTTGTATGCAGGGGTTTTGTTAGTGTTAACATGCATGCTGTGACCATAACATTCTTTGAATCACGCATCAGTCGGTCAACAGCGAGGTCCAATTGTGTGTGTGTGTGTGTGTGTGTGTGTGTGTGTGTGTGTGGGCGTCAGCACAGCCAGGTGGAAGCTCTTACGTTGTTAAAAGTGAACTCATTTTGGGTTTATTGGAAACTATTTAAACAAAGCATTACTACACGTCTCATATAATCTGCCTCGTGCTGTAACGATCATTTCACTGTCACAAACAAGCCTGTTTGCGAAAGAGAGAGCGAGAGAGATAAAAGAAAGGGACTATTTTTGGGCAGTTGTTTGCTTGGAGAAGCGTTTGCTTATTCTGAGGCTGCTTGTTCCCAGGAGTTCAGAGTACAGCCTCGCTGCAGTTTTGCTTTTGTGTTGTTGTCTTTGGGATCCGCGGTTGAGAAGGAGTTCAGTGCCCCTCTCCAATTTCCATAGTCCCATAGAGCGAAACGTCTTCTACCACCTTCCCTGAAATGAGTAATTGTGTACCAATAAATGCAAGGGGTGGCTTGTGTAGCAGGGAAGGAAATTGCAATCATTCCTTTAGACCTTTTTCTGGTCCTGTTTTTGTGTAGGTTCTTGTGTTGCACCTCGGGCCTCCTTGGAGTGTCCCATGAAAAGACATTCTTTTAGTATTCACTTAGCCTTTTTAGACCTAGTCCACACGGAAACACAATTCCCTATGGGATGGTTTTCCTTTATGTTCTTAATAAGTTTTCTGTAAACATGGCATCTTTTCAAGAATTGTCTTAATCCAAATGCTTTAACGCACCATAATTGGGCAGGGAGATGCAAGTATATATTATAGGGGTGGGAGAAAATATTTTCACAGACCTTTTCTTCAGTTGACAGAGATCGTGATCGTATCACGATATGATTGTCTTCCAGTGTACTGATTATCACACAGTCATTGTATCTTGATACTGGTACACTGTGATTCCCCCCTAATACATTACAATGTGTACAGCAGAGACACAATGAATCATGCCAGGAAAGAAAATAAAAGTTATCATAAAGCGAATAGAGCTAACAATCTCCAAACACAAGAAGACAGCAACGACTATGATAGCGACAGAGAATACAGGAGCTATGAGAGAGGTGGGGCTTTGACATCTTTGTTTTCCCAGTTGTGTATGGGTGGCATTATGAGATTCTTTTTCATTCTGAGACCTGTTGCCAAAAATAGCGTCAGGACTCCAAAAATGTTGGTTCTGTTTTGATAAAATGCTGATGTGATACAAAAGTTTTGTGGATTCTCCAAATCTCTTAAATCTTGCCCTTACTTTGCTGCACATTGGAACAGTTGGGATATGGTATTTCCTCTGCATGAACCAGTGGCTTGCATAAACACTGCTCAATCAAAATCTGTTTAACATGCTGGCTTTTATTAATGTTACATAACACTGTTTTTTTAAAATCATATTACTTTTCCCAGCAGTTTGAGTAGTGTCTTACAAAATCCTTTATGGTACTTCTCAGAAACCGTTTATATCAAAGTAGTAAATACTTTATGACATTTACAATGTCATTAAATTACTTTTATTTACAATGGTGTTAAAGAGTTCAAGAGGTCAATGTGCTGACACATCAGAATATACACTGGGTGTTTTTAATGACCTGCTTTGACCCAAGCTGTCTTTATTTAAAGCTTGTAGCGACCACTCGTGTTTCAGACACTCTCAAATTCCTAACCTCTCACTTTCATTCCCCTCCTGTCTGTGCTCCTCCCCTCTGTTCCCCTCTTGTCACAGGTATGGCCTCGCAAGTGCAAGTGTTCTCCCCTCACACTCTCCAGTCAAGTGCCTTCTTTAGCGTGAAGAAACTGAAGGTGGAGCAGAGCTGTAACTGGGATATGACAGGGTACGGCACACATAGCAAAGTCTACAGCCACAACAGCAGCAAGAACGTGTCCGCCACCACTGGCCCCCTAGGCATTAACAGCTCCCTGCAGGTTGCCAGCTCCACCCTGCCCTACGAGCAGACGCTCATCTTCCCAGCCAGTGCAAGCCACATTGTGGTCACCTCAGCCAGCAGCACTTCGGGGCCCTTGGGGTCTCTGCTGGGCAGCGGGGGTGGAGGAAGCAACAGCAACAGCAGTGGTGGTGGAGGTGGTGGCGGAAGTGGTGTGGGTGGCGGCGTCGGCATTCACAACCTGACACGCCGCAGTACGGTCAGCCTGCTCGATACCTACCAGCGATGCGGGCTTAAGCGTAAGAGTGAGGAGCTTGATAACAACAGCAGTGTGCACATCATTGAGGAGCACGGTCCACTGATGATCCAGAACGGAGCAGCCAGCGGAGCCACGGTGGCTACGGTAGCCACTGCCACGTCCACGGCAACATCCAAGAACAGTGGCTCCAACAATGAGGGGGACTACCAGCTGGTGCAACACGAGGTGCTCTGCTCCATGACCAACACCTATGAGGTCCTGGAATTTTTGGGACGGGGGACCTTTGGACAGGTGGTTAAGTGCTGGAAGAGGGGCACCAACGAGATTGTGGCAATAAAGATCTTGAAAAACCACCCGTCTTATGCACGGCAGGGCCAGATCGAGGTCAGCATCCTGGCACGTCTCAGCACGGAGAGTGCAGACGACTACAACTTTGTGAGGGCCTACGAGTGCTTCCAGCACAAGAACCACACGTGCCTGGTGTTTGAGATGCTGGAGCAGAACCTGTACGACTTCCTCAAGCAGAACAAGTTCAGCCCTCTGCCACTGAAATACATCAGACCCGTGCTTCAGCAGGTGGCCACAGCACTGATGAAACTGAAGAGCCTGGGGCTGATCCACGCTGACCTGAAGCCAGAGAACATCATGCTCGTGGACCCGTCTCGACAGCCCTACCGGGTCAAAGTCATTGACTTCGGCTCAGCAAGCCATGTGTCCAAAGCGGTGTGCTCCACTTATCTACAGTCCAGATACTACAGGTAAGATAATACGTTTTGAATTGAATTGAAGTAACATGACACACATTTTTCATTTAGGTATTTTACGCAGCAGTGCAAAGAGGAAATGGCACATCTAGAAAAAAAAGAAAGTCCCATTGTTTGTTTCTATTTGTTCCGTTTGGATGATCATAGTCCTTTCGACATCTTGTTTGATTTATCACTGCTTTATTAGGAATGTTTTTATAGTCAAGCCTATTATTTGGCCAAAGAGCCAAATTTGCTGCCAACCTTATGAGCTGCTGTTGAAGTCATCTCTCTTCACTCACACAATTCTGCCTTTCCTGTTAGTGTGTTTATCCCCCCTCCTACTCCCTTTTCCAGTGAGGGAGAGGACAGTAAAACCCAAGTGCTTGCTGAATAGTCTGCTGCTTATTGCATTTAATGTGATGAAACAAGCATGTTTTACTGAAACTTTAATCATTTTCGAGTCCTGTTTAGTTACTTTCACAGCCTGCTGCTGCTCTGGTACAGGCACACACAGACCACAGCAAATATTTCAAGCAATGACATCCTTTTGAGTCACATTGCGAGGCGTGGGGGGGGGGGAAGTTTTTTTTTTTCTTGCATTCAACAGAAGGTTTTTTGAAAAGATCTCATTTGGAGAAGGGCACCAATCATGTCGGGTGGCAACTTTCCTCACAGGCATCTATTCACCCTTCTGCTCCCCAGGCCCCCAGATCCTTAGCCCCCCATCACCATGGCTGGCTCCCATTTCCCCCAGGATAGAGATGAGGGGTCAGCCTGAGTTCTCCTGTAATATGTGCCTGTAATCCACACCAGCGGGCCCTGCATTAGAACCAGATGACTCTCTGGGAAGACCTTTCTTTCTTCCTTTCTTCCTCCAGAACTTCTCAAACATGGCACAAGTGTGTTGACGTCTCAGAAGAGGCAGTGCTGGGAGAACTGTGTGTGAGGAATCAAACAGTGTCCATGTCCGTACAGAGAGGCGCTTTGTTTAGGGCTCAGGCCTGGTGCCGCAGCCAGGGCTGAGGGAGGAACAGGTGTGTGTATGTGTGTTGTGTGACAGCAGTGGTACCACACATGTAAATAACCCAAATGCAACACACACGCGCACATATGCCAGGTGGTGAATGTGCAACTGAAGATTCTGTCAAGAGACTTTGTGATCCCCATTTAGTGTGTTCCGTTGCGACAGGATTTGGTTTTGTTATCTTTACAGTTAATCATTGGCTTTTTCAAATGTTCCACACGGCAAACCTGTGTTTTTTTTTAAAGGCGTACAGTTGAGAGAACGTAGAGCAGACAGCGATGGGCTTCGAACTGCTGTTTCCACTGCATTAGAGTGTTCTATCACATCTCCCAGATTCATTATTTCATTTGAGCTTTATCCTTTTGAACTGTATGTTATACACTCCTCCCTAACTGGTTCCAACACCTATTGAAAGATCGCTTCGCAGGAATTTAATAGTACATGTCAACAGAGCAGTGCTATTATATCAGTTTAAGTAGCTCATCTCGATGTACACACCCCCGGTAGCCTGATGTCGTTGCTCCTGAGCGGTAGGTCAACAAGCAGGCTATAAAATCTTCCTGTTTGTTTTCTTGGGGAGTGACAAGTAGAGGAGAGCTCATCCCTTCATTTCCTCTCAGTCGTGGAGGAGGGGGAAAGAAAGGCTGACGTTGAGCAGGAAATCACAGAACCAGCCACCAAAACTTAAACCCGGGACTTAATGACCTTGGTTTGATACATTGTGCGTGGTGTGTGTGTGTGTGTGTCACAGAGTGTTCTCGTCACGTATCCACAGTGTGACACTGTGTGCTTTACCAGGATGAAACAAGGCAAGAAGTCTTCCTATTCAATCCAGAGAAGGAACTCATGAGACATGAGCACGACGGGTGCCTTAACATCACATGCCGTTTGGGCAGCAAACAAACTTAAGCTGTGGGCACAGTTCATGGCGAGTTCAAAAGCTTAGAAGAGAACATCAAACCATCTTTGATGATTTCAGACGGAAAGAAAGAACAGGACAGTTCCTGCTGCACACAGTACCTTTTACTGGGTAGAGATTAGTGATGTGCTAGCTCTAACTGACTGAGTCAGTGTCACTCCATATCCCCCACAATAGCTAAAACGCAGCCGCCGTCTCCTTTGATTCTTGTTCAATTAAATATTTATGTCTTGCACACTTCCCTTTTTCCTCGACAACTGCTGTTTTGGATTGATGTGCTGAAATTACAAGAGACTGCTAAGGAGGACTTATTTGTCCATTTTATGTCTTTCCTCTTTTCCAATCTTTTTCCTATAAATAAAAATGAAGAAAGGCAGACATTATATACCAACAAAGCCATTGTTACTACCTCTTTCTTACAACCTCAAAGTGGGAATTTTTATACCAACGGCCGGTGGATTTTTGGACATCGTAGCCACGTCGTTGACGTCGCTGTAAGAGCCTTGCAAATGAGTTATGGATTTTACACAAGTTTAACGCATGCAAATAAAACACCAGTGTTCAAGGTAAACAAGGGGCGTGCTATGTGCAAGAACAGCTCTCAGTGTGCTTAGAGTCTCAACTTTGTTCGCTTCAGTGCCGAGCGAATACAGGCTCATGTAGCTGAGCTCATCCATCTTTGTCAAATAGGCCTGGCTGTAGCGCTTGGTGCGGCTTGACTACAGCCAGTCCTCCC
Source organism: Solea senegalensis (assembly GCF_019176455.1). Taxonomy (NCBI): domain Eukaryota; kingdom Metazoa; phylum Chordata; class Actinopteri; order Pleuronectiformes; family Soleidae; genus Solea; species Solea senegalensis. The sequence goes on from NC_058030.1 coordinate 17,069,875, forward strand.
ACAATTATTTAAATGTATTATTACCTTAATCTCTCTTCCGTCCACTACGGTATCTCTGTCTTTTTTTATTAATTACTCTGCGGCGTTGACGCCCTGATTACATCAACCTGTGGCCTATCCGTGGTCCTAATTGTTTTATCCTTCTTTCCTCCTCCTCTCTCCTCTTCCATATAGCTAATTATGTCACAGGTAAGCTGGCTAGTCAAGCTTACCCCTGTGCCAGATAAAAGGATTATTGTCTTGTCCCAGCTTGGAATATTTGTCCTTTTTATCCCCATTGGGTAAAAGCCGATGAGATGGGTGGAATGCAGTACGACATTGTTTAAATTTATGCTATGTTTCCTGAGGCAGAGCAGCAGGAAGGAGCTGGGCCTGTGGTGGCTGCTGGTAGCGAAAGGGAGGTGCAGTTTACAGACAGAGACGGATGTTAGGAGGACATGCTCTTAAACTATATAAGTGTCTGCTGGAATATTCAAAGGCCTTCACATTTAAGAATGGGGTTACTTTATGTGTCTCCACAAGGACTGCTTTGTCACTTTATGTATTGCAGGTCTTATGACGCTGCACGGAGACTATCCATCCATTCATTGTTACCGCTTTATCTTCCACATTAAGATCCTTGGGCTGCTGGTGCCAATCCCATCTGACACAGGGGGGAATGTGGGTTACACCCTGGACTGCTAGTCAGGCCCCAAATGTTTATAATATATCACTGGATGAGATTAGTAACTCCATTTCATTTCCATGCTATGCCTTTGATAGGGACATGAAACACAATGTTTAAGCTTTTCAGCAGGAGTCTGTCCTTAGTTTAAAGAAGTTGTTGCTTCTGATGGAGATGGAGGCAGATATCTCAACCATAAATATTTAAAAACCACAACGGAAAACTGTCAGTTGTTGCCCGAACATGCTCATGGTGTCCCCATCACAGAACGTCTAGACATGCTCTTAATGGGACAGTACACCCCACGAGAAGGAGTTTGTCAGATGCTCTCTTAAAGCTATTTTTATTCACACTTTTCCGTCGCTCACATTAGTGTAAAAACGCATCAATTCACTCCAGGCGAGTCTGTGTGAAAGTGCTTCCCGTTATCTCCCAACGAGTTAATCAAAGATGCCTTGCCTGTCTCTCTTCACTCCACCTGTAAATGCAGCTGCCCAGACCAGCCATAAACACTTTTATGTTCCGACATTTCCGTAGCTCCTATTTTTAAAGCACCCTCCCCTTCTTTTACCCTGTGGATGTAGCTGTTGCTCACTCAACTGCCACAAGACAGAGGAGCCGAGCCTGCGCCGTTTCCTCTTGTAATTAAACATCATGATATTAAAAACTCAGAGGCCTGAAGCTGTACTATACACACACACACATGTCAGCACCTGCCAGAGTCTACCGGTAACTCAACATGTTACACATGCGTGAGCGACACAGAGTAGAGTACATCAGAGACCTATGACATCCCTCTGCAGTGGATCCCGAGGAATCAGCCTGTGAGGCATGATGGGTGCAAGGAAAATGAGTCAATGGTGTCTGAGAAGTAGGAATGGAGCGCGTTGATGTCACCAGTAATCTGACATGGCCAGTGCCTGTCTACTATTAGCCATATCACTGTGAAGCTAAAAGCCTGTGGCACACGAGATATTAATGCATCCATTTGGAAACTTCATAAAAGGCTCATATTGTGGAACTCACGCTGGCAGTGAAGATGTGTGCCGCTAATGCTCCGGTCGGATCCCTGACACTATCACAGTGTCAGGGACCCCCACCCCCCCCCCCCCCCCCGGGCCCGTGGGGGAGCCTTAATAACTGATGAGATGTGTATCTGTCCTCATCAAGGATGGCGCAGCCAGTGCTGAGGTGTGCACGAGTGTAAGATGAGCCTCTTGCCCCCACACCTGTCTATCGGTCTCCCTATCTGTTGTTAGCATCACACAACCAGACAGACAGGGCAGGCGTTCCAGCACATTTACCGCGCCTCCGTGCGAAACATCAAGGGGTGTTTTAATGAATGAGGTTGCCATTAGTTACTGTTCTATGAAGCGTGGGTTAAAGTGTATGTGCCAGAGACGGCAGAGAGAGAGAGAAAAGGTGGGTAAACACCGGGATCGGGTTGCTATACGCGGGGAAAAAAAAGATGAACTAGAAAAAGACAGGAAGGACAGATTTGCTCGTCGGCCATGGTGCCGTTAACAGCGCAGGTGTTGTTTTTATGGGAAGATCCTCGAGAAAGTATTATGAATGGGAAGTACGTAGAAGAGGGTAGAGGCACAGAGGCGGGAGGAGTGTGAATAAGGTTGCTGTTTTGCATTCCTTGTCCGTTCCTGGAACAGCACTCTCTTTCCCTCAAGCAGTGTCAGATTATTACTAATGCAGATGAGCTGTCATTAGGTTCAGGCAGAATGGGTGGCTTTGGCATGTTGTTCTTTTCTCTCTTTTTTGTTGTTGCTGACTTCCTTGTGTTGCTTGTTATTTTTCATTAAGCCTTATTTTTCCCCAGCTTGTGACCAGACAGGGCCAGGGCCGTGCTGTTGTTGTCGACTTTTAGTGCTGGAATCATTGGCTGTTACCGGGACCTGACGTGTTAAAGAAAGGCCCTTAAAATTCTAATTATGACTCCTTGTATTCTTTACTTTGCCTCTTATGACAGTCAGACCATCTTAGTATGCATGACAGAATCCTAATAACTCATTTCTCATTTATAGTTTGCCTCTAGGCAGCTCCTCCATGTGTCTCCACAGAGGAGGCAAGCAGGAGACATGTAGCAGCTAAGCTAATTAACTAGCGGTAGTTTATATGCCTATGTGAACATATAGAGTCGCTGGCTGCACAGCCATTATAATGAGAATAATGAACAAGAGTCGTTTAACTCTTAAGGAAAACTGTTATTCATCTGATGGATAATGCATCAGTGCAATCTGACAGGTGGTCCAGGCATGTGAGCATCTTTGCATCCTACCTACTTGTCTTTGTTCTCCCTCATAGTTCAGTTTCCACACATTTCCCAGGATATTAAAGGCGACATAGACCGGAAGCTCCAATTAACGCTGCGTTTGTGTGTGTATCTGCGTCATTACCTCGTTTATGAAACCCTAAAGTTTCAGAACAAACAGTTATGAAACTTTTTGCGCCTCCTGGTGCGGACACTAGTCCGGGCACATCCGGTTGTGTACATTCAACCGCAGAAGAAGAAGAACTACTCTCGTTGTAGCTGCTGAGATGCAGAGCATCCACCTTGCCAGAGGGGGAGCTGTGTATCTGAGAGCTGGCCTATCTATTACGTCACTTCCAGGTACCTGGCCAATCACAGGACAGTGTGAAAGCTCTCGTTGGCTGGCCAATCACAACACAGTCCACGTTCTGGGGTTGTGATTTTGGTCTGAAACAGCGCGGCTGACGAGAGCGTCAGTGAGGAGATATTTTGATCGGCTCGTTTGCAGCGATTAGGAGGTTGAAAACAAGTTAATATATGTAAGTAGACCTCCATAACTAACATATATGTGTAATACAAGCATTCGATGTCACCTTTAAGCCAAACAGAAATGAAGCTGTCTTGATAAAATGCAGCGAGTCACCCAATCATCATGCTCAGTAAGGCTGCAGCCGTTCTGTTTTACACTATATCGACAGGGCTTAGGGTTTTTCCTCACCCAGGCTCTTGGGGTGGTGAGCACATTTTGGCAGCAACAAGTAGGAACTTGTTAAACTGTACAGGTGTTTGTCGAGTTACTGCACAACACCGCAGGCCAACTACACACACACACACACACACACACACACACACAAAAGAAGTCATTAAAATGGCCAGACTTGACTGAGGGGTTACGACCACAGAACAATGGAATTTTCTTATATCTCCAGTCGGAAAATCATTAACTGTACAGGTGAAATTTCTCACAGCAGTAGTCACATATTAATTTGTCTTTCTTTCCTGAATTCAAGCACCGGTGGGACGGCAGGGTGATGGCTGCCATCAGTGGCTGACTGGCAGAGGTGCCTCCAGGTCTAAATAAATTATAAGGCCTCCTGCTGATCTGCCCCCCCCCCACCCCTTCATGCCGCTCCACCGTTCCCACATGCCCTCTATCCTGCCGTGGGGAGCACCAGAAGAGGGGGGGGGAATGGCCCCCACTGGTGCATGCTCTTTCCTGCCCTCTTTTCTTTTTCTCTTCTTTCCCACCCTCACCTTCTCTTCACCCCGCCCCCCCTTCACCTCTTCCATCCACTTACATGAATATTTAAAAGCTAACACCAGGATGGGAAAATATGCAGCAAGGACAGGGAAGACTTGCTCGAAAGAGAGTGCAAGAGAGAGAGACGTGTTCATTTTTAGGACTGATGAAATTCAGAGAGCGAGAGAGAGTGAGACATAACAGTTAAAAACAGAGACTGCAACCCAACAACAACACAATTAATAGCAAATGAATCAAAATCCCATTACAACAAAGTGCAAAATCCAAATTGAGAGACACAGCCGTTATTTTAAGAAGAGTCAAGGGCACAAAATCTTTGTCGAAACAGCATTATGATGAAACTCAGACTCCAAAAATTAATGAATTTGCTATTTGTTTCCCCCCCACAAAAACCACTTGTACCAATTATGAATCTATTATCGCAACTTTGTTTTACCATATCGTGCCGCTCTAATCAGAAGGAGAGAGACAGACGACAAGAGGGACCGTGTCTCTACAGCGGAGTAAACTGAGGGGACTCGACTGAGACCCTGGTGACAGAGAATGCCCGGTGTGCAGAGGCCCCTGCAGGCTTCCGTAAGGTTTTCAACAGATACATTTGTTCTCTCAACTGCAGGAATTTGCTAATGTGCATATACAAGGGTAAATAGTTTGGCTAATTTGCAGCAGGCAAGTGGGCAGAGCGCTCTGTCGCTCAGCCAGCCAGCCAGCTAGGGCCCCCTGTATGTACATTGATCCCTCTCTCTCTTTCTCTTCATTTAGTATCACTCCAGGCTTAACACAATAACTGGATTTCCTCCTAACTACCATTCTGATAAATGTATTCACTCGCTTTGATGTCCCACGTCTCTCTCCCGTTTTAAATGTGATGATCACGTCTGACAGAGGACGTTCGACGGCTCAGTCAAGCGTAGCTCATATTCATGGTGACAGTTGTTGCTCTATAAAAAAAAAGAAATAAAAATAAAAGTAGCTATTTTTCATTACAGATGGCAGAATTAAATGAGGCTATGTTCTTACCACACAGGCTATTTTCAGCACGGCTCATAATGTCGCGAGGCAACGTTTCTTTTTTTCCAGATTCCAGTTCGTATCGCCACACTTTACTACTTCTTTTTTTCTAATTAATGTGGAAAGTTTTTTTTTTTCACATTTTGACGATACGAAGCAGGGTTTATAGGAAGTGTTTGTTTTACCACATCAGCGATTTATGGGTCAACAAAAGGGTAAGGGAGGTTTATGACGTTTATCAGCGCAGGGGATCTGATGAAGCCATCTGCTGGCGCTGAGGAGGAGTCTGGGCTTAAGTCTTGCATAGCAATCTTGTTTAGATGTCGTCCATGAGCATCATTAATCTTCTAACGACCTTGTGCCTCAGTCAGCTTATCATGTATGGACATTTCAGAGACCTTTAAGGCCAGTTGAGCTTTATTTATATATAGATATATATATATACGTGTGTGTGTATGAAGGCCACTCAAGATTCTGTCGAAGCAGTGTGCCAGTCATAAGACTGGGTCTGAAGCGGAGCTTGATAAATAATTTAAAATGACTAATAGCACCTTGTGACAGAGAATATATCGCTGTGGCGTATCGGATTGCAGTGGTTTTGGCTCGAGGCATAATTTGTTTGGAAAAATAATTACTCCTATATTGCATTCTGGTTAAATATTAAAAGAGTTAGCATTAAGAGTGGGGCGGCATCCAAGCCGCTGCAGACTGAAACTGCCACAAAGGAGAGAAACAGACGCACTTTATTGGTAAATTCAAGTGGCATCGCTGCATTTTGTTCGAGAAGGGAAAAAAAACCTGACAAAAAAAAACTTGTGAACTCTCTCTGTGCGCTCGCCCGCTAAACTTCAAAGACTAATCCCAGTGTTTTATGAGTGAGGAGCGTCGGAGTGTCTGTGGAGTTCAGCTGGATACTGAGGCACTGTATATCAGCCTATAGAGGAAAAAACAACAACAACAACAACAACAAAATGTTCCAGTGAGATTGTAGATAACAGAAAATGCAGAAATACCTCCATTAAAAAAACGAAACGAAGGAGGGGGGAAAAAACGAAAGTACAAGTGGAAAATTAATCATGATTAATGTGAGCAGTAGCCGCTCAACCGTATGAGGCAATTCGCTATGGGTGCTGTGTGTGTGTGTGCACGTGTGTGTGTGCGCGCGTGTGTGTTTTTGTGTGCCTTGTGTGCCTGACTTAACACAGAGGTTATGCTCTGTCACTCGACCACGCAACCTGCTCAGTGTTCACAACCACCAAACAGATCATAGCGTCTCAGTGTGTGTTATCAGCATGAAACTGGACATAACTCTCACATCACCTTTTTAAACACAGCAGGGATGTCAGTGAGGCAGGAGCTCCACCACACCGTGTTCAGTGACAGCCAGAATCTGAGCTTTATACAGTACATTAACATATATATGTATATATATATATATATATATATATATATATATACATATATATATATGTGTATATATATATATATATATATATATATAAACAGATGGCTTCTCTTTAAACAAAGACAGTTTTCGTCCTTGCAAACGGGAATTATGTGTCTTTTTATGATGGCATTTCCACACACACACACACACACACTGCCGTCATCAACATACCATCCTTGAAACACTCTGTAATTATTCACCAATACTGTGCTTTTATTTCTCGCACTAATTAAGAGTGGCTGAATTGTGCGTTGAAGTGGGTATAGGAAATTGTAGGTATGCGTTACACTGAACACGCTAAGAAGAAATCAAGGCTCCGCGCGCTCACCAGAGACGTATGCATATCCGTTAAACACAAAGCCCGGCTTTCAACGACACAAATTAACCACAGGGCGATAAACCCATTGAAGAGCGAAATACATTTATTTACTCTCTGCGATTTCACCGAAATGTCCTTGTGTCTTTGCCGAGTGTAAACACGTCTCTCCTCCGCTCGCTCTTTGTCCCGGGCTTTTGTCAAAACAAATGAGGAACATTAACACGCGTCATTTCACACAAGTTCCAAAACGGGTCTCTGTTGCGTCCGTCTCCATGGCAACCGGGTGGTTTCTTGTTCCCAAATTGTCCGTTTGCTTGTGAAGGTGCAACACCTGAACTGGGGCTGTTTTGATCTGCCTGCCTGCTCCGGCCGACAGCTGTGTACTTTAGGGACAGGCAGGGAGGAAGGGCCCTTGAGCCACACTCTCATCTCGCTGCTATTGTTTGCCCAGGTGGGCCAGGAGGACTCTGCACATGCATGCCCTCGCTTTCACTCTGCCCCGCTCGCCCTCTCTCTACCTTGTTCCCTCTCTCATGCTTCCTCTTTCTCTCTCTCACTCTCCCTTCTCTCTGTCTTTGTTCCGCGGGGACCTGTGGTCCAACTGAAGCTCTCTGTTACACAAAGAAACCCAAATTGGCTTTCATCTGCAGCCTCCCACCAGCTGTGTACATTGTGTGCCTGTGCTGCTGTCTGTGCAGAGCGACTATAGATTTTTACCTGTGACAATGTTATTATTATTGGGCTTGAGTCATATAGCTCTTCTCTCCTCTCACAACTGTTCAATTTAAATGTCTTTTTAAAAAAACAAAAACGTGTTGGCCATACCCTTGCTGTTATCAGTGGCTGGTCCCATCTCTACAGGTTTTAAGGCAGGAAGGACAAAAGTCAAAGTGTGTGCCGAGTCCTTGACATGAGACTTTGTGTCAGATTAGTGTGTTCATTCACTATTGCCTGTGTGTGTGTGAGTGTCAGGCAGAGAAAAGGAAGAGACGGCCCATTTAGTGTACCCAGTTTTTTGGCCCTGTATACAGTACTGCTGAAGAACAGCTGAGAAAACAGCAGGGAACATTCATTAGTGATCTCTGCCCCATGTCTCCTCCCCCCCTCGCTCCTTTCTACATCTTTCCATCCTTCGTCATCCCCGCTTTACCTCCCTCCCTCCCTCACATGTCCTCTCGCTGCCATCTCCCCCTCTCCCTTTCTCCATTTCCTTTATCCTGACCTCTGTCCCTCACGCAAATCTGCCTGGCATTTCAATCATCACATCCATAGGGATGATGGGATCACAAAGCCTCATGGCTCGCAGCTGGCCGCGAGGGCACTAAGTTCCAATATCTGTACGCACGAGCAACGTATACGACAGACCTCGGGGCTGTTAGACGCATTGAACGTCAAGGACAGACAAATAAAGAATGAGAAATAACTCACCGATTATGATTTATTGTAGACTCACTGTAGACAGGATAGTGAGTTTTGATGGATATTGCTCTTTCCCTTTAGCGCCGTAAACTAAATGGTGAAGAGAAAAGCCGGTCAGTGGCTTCCTGTGTGTTTGTGTATGTGCGTGCGTGCTAACAGGTGTCATCCAGTAAAGGATCTGTAGCCACAAGCATCCCTCGCACCCAAGCTGCCGATGAAGCCGAATCAGTCAAATGTAAGCGTCACCCACAGGAGGAGAGAGTTGAACACACTCCTGGAGCCACGTGCGCTTGCGTCTTTGTGCTGCACTGCAGCTCGTTTCAGACCCCGTTCTAGAAAACATGCTGGCATTAGTTTAAATGTTTATCTGTCAGTTGACTTTGGCTTTTTCTTCAGCGGAGCAGCAGGAGAAGAATGGATGACTAAGTGTATTGAATCATAAATGAGTTGGGGAGTGTGTCGGTGCGATGGAGAGCCTCAGTGTGATAGCACCAGCATTACCTGTCACATTTCTGTCTCCTCATTGTTTTCAGCCTACAAAAGCCTCTCTTTTCTCTCTCTCACACACACACACACACACACTCACTCACACACACAATCTCTCCTAAGTCTTGATTTATGAAAAGAAGCCATTTTGTGGGGCGAATGGCGTAAATCCTGCCACTGAGGCATCTGAGGACAAGTCATAACAGAGCATTTTAGATATACTGCAGACAGCTGAAGCGGGCCTGACCCTGGAACCAGAGCAAATCATCGGTCATGACTGTTGAGCCTGTGCACAACAGATGATGACCCCATCGTTTGGTCTCGCCGCACGAGCCCAGTTTCCGAACGCTCACTCGGCTTTTAGCGAGAGCGGCGCATGAAAGCGTCTGCGGATTAATCAGACACACAAAAGACAGGAACGCAACTATGTTCGCGCAACAACCACCGCCGCGTAAAGACTACGGCTCACCTCCCGCCTCCCTTCCCCGTTGAACAGGGTGTGAGGACTTCTGTTTGCATTTCAAGATTCCTGCGGAGCAGAAATTAAAACGCAGACAGAGCTGTGAGCAAAAACGAACACTCTCGGGGTGGCCCTGCGCTAATTGCGACCGGGGTGCATTTAGTGATTATAGTTAAGTGGTCCAGAATGGTCCCCTGCTCTCTGTTGCATTGACATACTCCCTCCCCTGGTGGATGTGGTCAATAGCAGGCCTGTTGAAATGCCTTTCCACTGAGGGAAGGAAAAAAAAAAGGGTCCAATAGTGCCTGTCTCCCCACTTTAACTCCTGCAGCACATGGGGGGAGGAAGCGCTGATGTTAAATCAGTTTATAACAAGGTGGACAATGAACTAGGGACAGCAGGAAGCACACGGCTGCTATTTCCATTTTTATTTAATATGAAATAAATGTTGAAATGAAAATACCAATTGGATCTGCTGCTGTGACTAAAATGATTTGCCTCAAGTGAGAACAATGCCTGAGTAAAAAAAAACTCATCTGTGTTATGGTAGGCTCTGTGACTTTGGGATTCTCTTTTGTGTGCGAGTGCGTCGTCTGCAGCTCGAGACGGCTCGCGTTTGCCAGCGGAAACGTGCGAGTGTGGCGAAATGGAAATGAATGCAATGCAAAGTGGGGGGAATGTAAATGTGCTCGCAGGAGAGGGAAATTAAATTTGTGCTAAAGATCCTGCAAGGCAGCATGCCACGCATAGACGGGGCAGGGTCAGCGCTTTGTGTGTCCTCGTGTTTCCCTGTTGCCCGCTCTGCAACAGGAGGCCCTGCAGTGGGAGAGGAGGCTGGGGGTGAGGCTTTGATCCTCCCTCTGGGTTTCTGAGGATATATGGGAGAGTCTTTAAGTGCACTGATGAGTCGACGGTGATCTCACACCCCCTTTCGTCCGCGGCTCTCTAGTTGACCTCACAGAGCATATCTTTAGCCTGGGTGTCAGTGGAATATGTTTCTTGGAAGCGACGTTTAGAGCTTTTACCGGATTCATTCGCTTGTAGAGGTTCACACTCGCTGCTCAGAAAGACGTCAAAGGGCCACTTCACCCCGTAAAAATACATCGGTCGTTATTCCATCACCAGACAGTGGATCCGAGACGCACGTCAACAGAGGAAGTATAGGGATGGAAAGAAAGAATCGCTTCCTTCAAAAAGAATAAAAGCCCTACACTGCTCTTCGCTGTGTTTCTGTCGATTATAACACGTTTTATGAGTTAAAAAAAAAAAAAAACTGGTCAAACTTAATACAACTTAGAATGTGAAATAAATTAATACAGAATACAGCCCTTTAAGGGTCTCCTTGAGTGTTTTTTTTTTCCCTCAGAGGGGGGTTTGAGTCTTACAGCAACCCCAGTGTTTTACCTAACACAAACACAGTGATGTAATTCCTTCTCTCGCCGAACACTAGTGTCAGAGACACTTGGCTGAGTCCTTTCAGCCGTTCAGTCTGCCCTTGTGTCATAACCTCTCTCATGCCTGGACCAATCCGTCTCCGAGTCCCTGTAATGAACTGATGTCACCACTCTGGACTGCTTTGCAAAAACTGTACCACTGCAACCCCGTTTTCCCTTTAAAGTAACAAATCCTCAAGGACCTGTGCTCTATTAAGACTCTTATTTACAAAGCTTACAGTCGTATGAGAGGGGGGTGGGGTGGGGTGGGGGGGGTATTAAAAATCTGAAAATAACAAGCCCCATTACAAAAACATAGAGGAGTAACTTGGTTAGGGGAAAAAAAAGGTTGCTTTTATTACAGGAGCTTGCAAAATCACAACATGCCAATTAGAGTTTTATGAGTTTGTGTTGCTGACTTGGATTTTCTGTGTGCTTCTGTGTCTGCTCGCGCTCTCCTCTCTTCTTTTGGGGAGAGTGTTTCCAAACAAAAACAGTCAGATGGATGTTTCAGACGTAATCTGCAGCGTGGCCATGTATACGGGTTGACTGTTCGGGTACACTGGGCATGCACATGCTGGTGTAAACAAGGGGAAGTTCTCACCGCTGCACTCAGTTTGTGAAAGCACAACTCTGTGAAAAGCCAGAGCAGGAATTTGTCTTTGATGAGGCCGAGGATAAGGTGGAACTCAAGCCTAAAAGACGGAGCTTTTCATTTGCAGCTGATTGTTGAATTGTGGAACTAATCAGGGAGGAAATTTGTGTAACCTGGTCATCGTTTCCAAACATCCCCATTTCTGCCCGTCCAGACGACAAAGCTCTCCGTGGCTAATGTGTACAGCAGGTGTATCCTGAGCAGAAGTGATGTGATTTTTACATGAAAATGGACTAGTGTGGACATAGCCTTGGCAGGGAACATCAACCTGAATACACAGTATTGCTCAGTCGCTGGGGAAGAGTGATCATCTCAGAGACAGAAGCTGCTGTTTAATTCTATAGAATTGTTTTTCTCTGAGTTAGGATTCAGACATTTAATTTAATGGTTAAGGTTAGTGGTTGTGACACTGGGTGCGATGAGGCGAGTGAAACACGTTTGTTTGTTTGTTTGTTTGTGGGTTTAGCATTGTGTGACTGCTGCAACAAGCACACATATCAGCCAGGGCCATATACTTAAAAAAAAACACCTCTGTTATAGCTGGGTGGGACTTATTTGTGTACATGACTGGTTGTATGCACATCTGTGTGCAGAAACACAAACAAACAAACGTCCAGCTGAGCTGGATGATTCGATTTGCAGCGCATGGTTAGTGGCTCGTATGACTCTGTTCATCCGTACGTTTGGAATAAAGGCAGACTTCCTGGCGAGCGGAGCTGACCTGTAAACAGTCAGACAGACATATATATATACATATATATATACACGCACATGATAAATTCTGATGGACCCGCACGGAACGACAGCGGCGAAAACGTTGCTATTCCACTTCTCCACAGACCATGGGAAACGCTGCGTTTGTGCCGTAGATCAAGTGCAAAATAAAACAGTTTGAATGTTGCGTCGACAATAAATAACAACAATAATTCTAGTGATGCATTCTTAATGCACTTTTCATCTGAATGTCACAGTGCTTCCAGGACGCGTACAGACAAGAATCCAACATAAAAACATAAATTTGGGGACCGTGGTGGCGTCTAAGCGTGTAAGAAAGGGACGTCTGGAGAGCAGCACATCCAAGCTGGAGACCTAAGGTCAAAGTGTCCTTCCAGTGTGTTTTAATGCTGCATTTTTTATTTGTATTGATTTTTGACAGGGTCCTCATGATGATGTATGTCTGTTAGCAAAAAACATGATCTTTTTGTAGCCCTAACCAGGTGCTTATTGTGCCTAAGCCTGACCTAATCGCCCCCCAATTCCTCATTTTATTTAGAAGCAGTTAAAACACTGTCACACGGAACTTTACTATGTTTCAATAAAAAGTACAAGCATGAATATAATGAAGTAAACAAATAAAGATGGAAGAAGCATCTCTTCCAGGACAGACAGCAGTGCAAGAGATGATAAGAAAACACAGTTCACACATACTGTAATTATGATATCCCATCATGCATTAGAGTACGGCGTAGAAGTGGGTCGAAGTCAAACTGGCAGTGTGGCACATTTCCAGGCTGACGATGAATAGACAGATAGACCCACGGACTGACAGCAAGGACAGGGTCTGCAGCCACAGGGTGATGCAGAGCCTTTGAGTGAGCATTTAGGTTAGACAGAGTGGGCGAACATGTTAGACTGTGCCACTGCCCGCAGACATAGATCGAACAGTGAACCAGCCATCCAGGACACATCACATTGCTCAAGGCTCAGAGTGTCAGTGCTCCTGACTGGGACAGGAGGAGCACTCCCCCCCCCCCAAGGGAAGGAGATCCAAGGACGTTGATTCGATTCAGCCTTGTTTGTTTCGTGCGCACCATGCTCTGCCGCGCCGAACCACGTTGATGAAGTGCTCGCAGACTTAACCCCTGGGTGGCCGCACTGGTGCTCACGCCAGACACGCCATTTGCTCCTCGCTCGCGTTTCGTCACTACATGGTGGCATTTCGGGAAATGGGCTTGGTCTGTGTCTCCCCCCCGTCCCGTGCACCACGCCTGATGATAATGAGGGAGAAGAGGGCCAGAGGAGAGGGGTGGGGTCAATATGCTAATAGTGGGTGTACATTTAGATGCCTCAGTACCAGCATGGAGGGGTTTGGAGAGATGGGCTATCATTCTCCACCTCCTTTCCCCTCATTATCCCCAGTGTCTCTCTCCATCTCTGTCCTCCCCCGTCCCCTGCTCTCGGCTCTTATCCCGCTCCATGCCCTTCGCTATTTTCCCTCCTACACCCCCTCAAACACTCACGCCGCTCCGTCTTTAACCTCTTCCCTCCCACTTTCCAAAAGCCTCTCTCCCAGAATATGAGCTACGTTTGTTTTCCTCCACCAGGCGTTTGAGAGTGGGATGTGTGGTGTGCAAAGTGCTGATGTGTTGGTTTCTGGGTAATTATAACATCCCTCGGTCTCCAAGAAAACTCTAAACTAATGTTTAATTTTCCTCTCTGCTCAAAGGAAGCCCTTCTTTGTTATTGCTGTGGCAATTAGCTGGAGCTAAGGCCCAGGCATTTCCTGTGATTGTTGTGATTTGCATAGAGAGCGAATCAGGGAGACTATCAGGACCCTATACCCCTCTTCTCTCGCTGCCATTACTGCCACCCACTCCTCCCTTCCTACCTCTTTCCCTTCACTCCCTCCCTCTGTTCCCACTGCTTCACTGAATATCTATCAGTGGCCTAGCAACCGAACCTCCAGTGTCTGTTACCTCTGCCTGTTGGTGACTGATTGACAGTGCAGGAACTGGCTAACTGGAGGGCATATCACAATGAGTTTATTTTGTTTCTCCGAAACAAAACACGTGTTGGCGGGGTCACGTGTTTATTCGTTACACGATCCCTAATGGTCATCCTCTAGTTTCCGCCAGTGGCTTCTAATGAACTGTTTTGTAACCTAGCTGGTGCTTTTCCACCGAGGACGGCGCTAATGGATGTTGTTAATTGAAGGTATAAACATTGTCTTCGTCGACGGAGGTGTCGCACCAGTTCTGGTGCGCGCTGGCCACACACAGCTGCGTTCATGAATGTGGTCGCAGTAGCGCAGAAGCCTGTGTGTAGTTAATGAGATTATCAGTCACAGAGTAAACAGCGAGATGATGGTGAGCACGCTGGTTTTTTTTTGGACCTAAGGGGGAAAACATTTACTAGAATTGCAGCATCACGGCAGCTCCTGTGTTTTCTGCTCGGGCCAGATAAGAAATAGATCCCACCTGACTGTTTAATCTCGGGCTGGATACAGCTGCTGTGTTCTTATGAAACTATTGTTACCATGTGTCCAAATAATTCACAACAGGCGTGGATTTCTCTATCCGGAGTCACTTCATATTTGTTATCACTGAGTACTTGTGTTTGTATGCGTTCAGCCTAACCCTAAGTGCAACTCTATACAGTGTCTAATTTCCATAAAAAGCCTGCCTGCTGCATTAAGTTTCATTAGAATACCTGAATGAATTTGCCATGCCTTATCAACCTGTCTCCGTGTCTATACGCCCACTATAATAGAACCACAGTGTGATATGATATCCACACTGCACTGCCTCCACGGCTTCTCTCCCCTGCTCTCATCAGATTATTGGCACTGGTGTTTCCCCATTTGTGGGTTTAGTGCAAAGAGCTGTTTAGCAGAGAGTGGTAGAAAGACGGAGCAGAGGAAGAGAGAGAGAGAGAAAAGAAATGAGAGATCGAGGGACAGGCAAAGAGCTAATGGTGAGATAGAGTGTGAGCTGCAGGGGCTGTTAAACCTGAGGAGTGGCTAATCCATGAGACGGCGCTCTGTGCTCATCCGTCCTGGACTGGTGTGGCATCACTGGCGAGTGGCACATCCAGGGGGGCCGTAGCAGTCAGACGTAGGCCTCCTGATCTATATTTCAATGCTGAGAGGAGAGAAGAATTCAGTAATGAGCTCCCATCTTCCTTGTGGTAGTAGAAGACTCTCTTTGTGGAACTAATTGAAAGTGGCATGTGGAGCGCCGGGGAGCTCTTTTGGGGGCTGCGCCGCGTTTCAAGGGATGTGGAGAGATAAGCCTGTGGCTTTTGTCACAGGTCTGATATAAACAGGGTCTCTTAGAGGAGAGTGATGCACTTTACGGCCACGCTTGTGCGGGGGGGGGTTGGGGGATTGTTTTTTGTTTTTTTTTGTGCGAGTGATGTTGTGTTTTTGTCTCCAACAACCTGTGCCCATCACTGAAATTACACCCCACACACACTCTCCACGCGTCTCCTCTTCCATCCCTCCCCTTAATAAATCTAGTTTTCTGTGTCAGCTCATCAGAGATGCGGTGTGTGTGTGTGTGTGTGTACATTTGTACAGAGACACGTGTGTGTGTGTTAATGTGCTGGCTGAGCACTGTGGAGGAGCAGCTCTGATTGTAGATGGGCTTTCTCTATTACAGATATGGAAATGGCCCGAGGTAAATGCAGTTGGACTGATATACAGCATGGCATTTACTGAAATGATGGAGCAGAGCCCCAACTCAACTGTTTACAGACACACACGCGTGCATGAACAGTAAAGATTTCACACATGCAGTTGTAGTAAACCCAGCTTCACTAAACAGGTGTGTGTGGAATCTGTTTTTGGGGGCCTAAACAAACAAAGATGTTTTTCAAACTGCAACCTTGCCCCCCCTGCACAGCGCTGACATTGGGTCTTTTGTGTGAAACTGTGCTCTGATATTGTTTTTTCAATCATCAGTCAGTCAACTCATCCTCACCACTGATTGTTACTGTGATGATACGTGCAGCAGCCAGCCTCTCACAGTCATGTCGTTCTCGAGACTGGTAGAGAAAGATGGAGAGCAGCGCCACGTCGGTGAACTCAGGTTTCTGTCAGGCTTCGCAACTTGTCACATTCATTTATTCATTACAATGAGCTGTGTTTTTTTTGTATATGTATATATATATATATATATATATATATATATATATATATATATATATATATATATATATATCTTCTGCTGTTGTTGATCACTGGCAACAAGATAGCCTCGCAGTCAGATGAATTTATCAGAGTATGAAGTCTGTTTGTTGACTTGTAATTTCCATCTGTCAGCATGACATATGTCAAAAACAAAAACAAAAAAAAACACTGCCACAGAAGGAGATAATAAAGATGAAAGACAATGAGACGATGGAAGCAAGAGCAGGACAATATCGCCGTGTGAAACGCAGACGCGGTGGTGAAAGAAGAATATGTTCTTTATTGGAGTGTGAGTGTGTGTATGTGTGTGTGTGTGATGGTAAACAGAGGGAGGGAGGTGGGAACGCTGATGATAGTCAAGGCAGGGAACAGCCCAGCTCTGTGCCCAGCTGTGGAGCTGCCCCTGGGGTTTGGGGGAGGCTGTGGAATGTCGCTGATGTGAGTCTGCGTTTGGGCTGGAGATAGCAAAGGCCTGGGGCACGCAGCTGTGAGATGTGGTGTTTGGGAGGAGGAGGATGTGTGCATGTCCGTTCCTACTTGTTCAAAGTAAGAAAGCAAGAAATAAGGGAGGTACTGTAGGTTGTGGATGCACGCATGTCCCTGACTCTGTCTGTCTTATGGCTCATGAGCATGTGTTGGCTGCAGGTGAGGCCCACTCCCCCGTCAGAAAAAGAACAACCTTCGGACTCATTTCCTGAGTGAGGCGCGCTCCTCTCACCTCACATGGAGAAGTCTGGAACATGAGACAGGACCACATTACAACAACAAGACACCTCCTCCAAGGATATGTCACTCTGCCAGTCGGCTTTGTTCTGAGTGAGCCGGAATCAGAATGGGGCGGGGTAAAGGTTTGAATGCAGTGCTGCACAGGAGCCATGTGTAGGACCCCTCCCTTCGTCCGTCCCCCCTCTGTTTCCCGCCACTAGAATTCCCACTCCTCATATTTCCCGCTCACCAGCCAATCACAGTGCACTGTGTGGTGAGGAGCGGTGATCTGATTGGCCGCGTTAGGGTGCCTGGGAGGTCAGCGCTGCGTTCATTTCACACAGTGTCCTCTTGGACTTCCTCCAGCAGCGTTCTCGGAGCGCTCACACACAGAGGGGCGATGAAGGAGACGAGAGGGACTCCTCTGCACGTCAGTGTGACATGATTTCTTGCCCCGAGAATGCATGAAAGTGTCATGTTTAGAATTCACATTGACTCCGGCAGGCACCTTCAGTGCTGCTGTCGCTCCACAGTTTGTTCCTGTACTGTAAAAGTGTCTGTGTGCCTTTGTTTTGGTGTGTGTGTGTGTGTGTGTGTGTACATGTTCAGTAAGAGAGGACGGTCTTTCCTCTGGGCAAGGTAAGCTTAGACAGGAAAACACCTGGTTAAGGAAGCCAACTATAAGTTATCTGTATCTGTCACAGGACGTGCAAATCTAAGTGGAATGTTTTTATCACACACACACACACACACACACACACACACACACATTATGACAGCATATGTCTGGTATATCTTGTCATGGAAAGAAAAACACTCACTACTTCCATGAAAGAGCTGAACAAGCTTGTCTTTCATTAGATTCCCACAAGCAACAGTCTTTGATCTCAGGTGGGGCTGTCAGTTTTGACATTTTTTTGAACATTTTATCATTTGGCTTGTGAACATGGCCTTTTCACGCCATCTGAATGTGTGTGTGTGTGTGTGTGTGTTCGGGGAAAAAGTACAAAGTGATCTCTGTTCATTTCCCGTCGTGTGTTTGTGTCACGCGTAAACAGGTAATACATGAGTCCTATTATGTCCTCTGTGTGTGTTTCAAACCAATTCAACACAAATGAAAAACACGTTTGAAACCCCAGTGAGAAATGAAGGTGGAGTAGTGGTTAGCGCTGTTGCCTTGCAGCAAAAAAGACCAGAGTTCACGACCCGCTCGGAACAAGCGCCTTTCTGCATGGAGTTTGCACGGATGTTCTTTCTTGCGTGCGTCAGTCACAAAACTCCCCGTGGTTGTGAATGTGATAGTGAATGGTTGTTGGACCTGAGATGAACCGGTGACCTGTGCAGGGTCAACCCCACATTTTGCCCCATGTTTGCTGGGATTGGCACCAGCATCCCTGCAACCCTCATTTGATAAAGACAATGG
The DNA here is from genome assembly GCF_019176455.1 of Solea senegalensis. NCBI lineage: Eukaryota > Metazoa > Chordata > Actinopteri > Pleuronectiformes > Soleidae > Solea > Solea senegalensis. The sequence continues at coordinate 17,088,330 of NC_058030.1, forward strand.
ATGGATTAAGATTATTTGAGACTTCATCTGACAACAAAAGCATTGGGCTTTGGGTAATTGTCGTGGAGATATTTCATGAGACCAGGCAATGAGATTATTCAAATAAATAAAAGATAAGAAAAGATGAAATGAAAATTGTTGCACCGATTCAAGCAGCGTTTTCATATGATTACCTCTTAAATGTCCCTCTCTGCTTACCTTGCAATACAAAAGCCAGTAGATTTCATTTCTATCCAAATATCAAATTTGTCTGAAATTCTCATTGCCTGCTGTCTCCTTGAATGAAACCAGTGAAAATAATAAATTCATTTTGTCTGTAATAATTTAATCTTCAATTGTGGCTACATGGAAAAGATAATTCCATATTGATTATTGCTGTAGAGTGACGGTTCATTATCAGTGTATGACATTATGAAAAGGGCTCCGTTGTTCGTCGTGGTCGAGTCGTAAAAAAGGGGGGCACGAGAAAAACGATCTCGCTGTGTGACCGAGGGAAGGAAACACAGAACAGCGGTGTTGTCATGGAGAAGTGATTAACTGTGACTATACTGTATGTACAAATGACTGCAGGGCACCGTGGCTTGACCAAATTAATTACCCGTCATTGTGACCGGTTGTTTTTGAGGACATTTCTGATGATGACAAAATTGAACATGAATAGGCAGAAGAAGGACGTGTTTGTGATGATTCATGTGTTGCACAGCTACAAGATCTACCGCAGAACCATATTTGCTATAAGGAGTGTGGAATATAGAGATAGACTGTATGTCCCTCCCCCTCCCTCCATCTTACTTCTATAATAGCAAGTGATACACATAATTGCTTATCGAATAAACACGATAAACATCTTTCACTTTCTAAATCCATAGATTTCGCATGCATGGCCACAACAATACAAAGAACAATTCATTATGAATTAACAGTCGTCATTTCAGTGTAATAAGTGGCTTCAGCTGATCTTGATACAGCCCTAATAGACAAGTCGAAAAAAAAACCCACATCACACAACCGCACGATCCGTCTCCCTCATTTGTCTCATGAAAGAGACTGGCTTTTGTTCACGCTATAGGGGAGTAGTAGGGTATTTGTCCAAAATTCCTCTGTTAAGCCTTGATAATCCTGCTGTTGTTGTTTCGCTACGTGATGACATTTTTAATTCTTGTCAGGGAAGAATGCAGTGTAACGAACGTTGTCAGGAGCGTGTGAAGGCACAGTAGGCAAGGCAGCAGTGACACGAGTGTGAGGAGAGGGGAGAAGACGCGCGACGGGCCCAGGGTTCTTAAGGACACATGACGGGTGTGTCTGTCTGTGTGCGGTTTTTCGGGGTCACATTTTGGGTACTGATGGGAACAAAAAGCCCACAAAAGCCCCCATCAAATCATCAAATTTGAAGCGAGTAATATCCAGTAGGATTAAGGCTACGGTAAGGATTATGAAAATTGTAGGTATGGTTAAGGTGAGGGTAATGTAATGTCCTCTGAATTGACGGAGACACAGCTACATGGGGCAGACGTAGACATGTGTGTGCTCATTTCAGGCGGTAATCCATCCCAATGTGCACCTGAAAACATGGCATGGTTAAAACTGCAGACTGGCAGCTGCAGGAGCACAGACAGGCGAACTGCGCTTTTCTTGCTCATACATATGCATCGATGGGAAATGAGAGGGGGAAAGAAGGGAGTCTTTTTTTTTTTCCCATAACTTGGGAAGAGATGCATGAAGATCAACTGATTAGATATTCCATTGTATGTATGAAAAAAAAAAACTCTGGGTAAAAGTGCACATCTGCTTTGTGGTGAAAATCCTCCGCCTCTCAAAAGCAGGTGTGATCCGGGTTTGAATTTGATTACATACACAACACCTGTGGAGAGGATGGCAGCGGTCATCACAGACCAAGGAGAGGAGCTGAGAGGATGGGGAGGAAGGGAGGTCCTCACAGTTAGAGAGCAGCTTGGGTTGCAGTTTTCCTCTAATGCGGTCCAAACAGTTAAAAAAAAAAAAAGCTGAGTTTGCGTTCGCCTGTCTCTGAGAAGCAGCATGTTACCATGGTTACCGTTGGCGTTGTTTACAGACACGAGCGGGGTAAATGATGCCGTTAAATAAAAACATGCATGGTGCTTCACATTGGACCCAAGATGGTCGACCCTGAACGTGACCTGAAAATAGTTTAGTGACACGCGCTGATGACTCAACAAGCTGTACCTGTATGTAAAAATGTTGCAAAACAAACCATTCTGATGCCTCACAATTTCACAATTTGACAATACTGTGACAGGAAATCCACACTCGCTGCGGATAGAAACCAGGCACCTACTGGACAATACCAGCTGTCAATCACACTCGCTTGTGCCGTGCTTTATTGTGTATTTTCCTCAAAATTGACATCATGTTCTATTAAAGAAGAGTTGCCCCTGGTGGCCAACTTCCATTTCCTGGGCTTTACTTTTCAAACAGGAAGCCTATGTGCATTTTTATGTACAGCCCATGGACCTGGCACAGTTGCTGTTTACCTGTTTACGCGATACGCTTGCAAACATCTGTAAATCTTCCCCCATGTGTATGTGTGTGTGTGTGTGTGTGCATGCATGCGTGTGTTTAGGGATCTGGGTATTTTCTTGCATGCTAGAGCAATAGCTGTCATGCATATATGATTTAATTGTGACAAAGAGTGTGTGGGGGGGTGGTATTGGATTTTTTTATTTATTTTTTTATTTTTTACATAAGCTCTGACCACATCTGGGTGACAATCTGGATCAGCCTGTCTGTCTATCCTGTCCTCTCTCTAATTAAGCATGCGTCTGCTGCACTCCAGGGGCTCACACACACATACATCACACAGCAGAGAGTGGCACTTTACACACAGACAAACACTGACGTGAGCAGAGAAGTATAGGCAGATCGGAAGAAGCCGGGAGAAACATATCCAGGAGGACTCTCTCGCTCTCTCCCTCTCTCCCTCTCCCTCCCTCTCTCTCTCCCTGTGTTAAATTTTAGAGAGAGATGGGGAGCCGCTCCATAGGACCTGTGTGAGGTTTAGTTACAGCTCTCCATGGCCCTGTATCTTGTCGTGAGGCAGCACAGCCTTGGGCACCGAGAATTCATGTCACACACAGCAGAATTTGATTAGGCAGGAGATGGTATTACTGCCCGACTGGGTGGGAGGAAGGTAGAGGGGTAGGGTAGTCAAACAAGGGATGGCGAAAGAGAGGAGGGGAGGGTGAAGGTAGAGAAATGTAGTACATGTACTGTATGTGAGTGCATGCTGGGTGGGGGTCGGGGGGGGGAGATTTTTTTTTCAGCCTGCCTTGCAAATGTCTCCCCCATGTGCTCTTTCGCGTGCCCCAGAAATAAGGACCTAGTCAACCAGAGCAGCGCTTATGATTGAAACTATCTCTGTGCCGGTGTATTTCGTGCGTATGTTTGTGCGTGTTGAATGGCAGGTCGAGACGTATGTCATTACGATGGCGGTACGGCGCCCCTGTGGCTCCTCGCTATAGTACAATCTCAGTTGCTGCATTTCAAATAAATATCTGGCGAGTGCCGCCAACCAAAATAAGAACGATAGATACACTGGCAGGTGGGATTGTGAAGCAAGCTGTTTAAACAATTGGAATATTCATATTTGCAGTTTCCTGCTTTATGTTTCGCCCCATGTCCGACTTGATTGTGTCTCTGAGACGGAGCCGAATGAGAGGTTTAAGTATAGTCCACTGAATCCCTCATACACACACAGATTTGCCGGGGCGATCAAAGCCTGGGTTTTATCATCCCTCACAATCTCATATGCCTGACTGACCGCCTTCACCCATCTGCACAGTGCATCTCGCCGCCCGTTATGCTGCCTCGCTGTCTGCTTTGGTGAATGTCTCAGCCACAGTGACAGGCTTGCCAGCTAGTTAAGCTGGTTGACTGAGTGACTGCATGTGAGAATGTGTTATTGTCTGTCTGCATTTCTGCTGTCAGTCTGGCCTCAACCTCACTCCTGGCTACCTCTCGTCTCTGTGTGACCCACATATTTCCTCTGGGCTTATTGAGAGTGAAGTGACTAACGAGATGCACTTTATTGTCATTCCACTGAGTACACATGCACGGGAAAATGAAATATTCTGCCTCACTGGCTTGTGCCAACGCATTGCAACAGTAAAAACAAAAGAAAACAGAGCGGCATATGCACATTTCGCCCATTTATGAATGATAAAAAAAGAGATAAAGCACATTTATTCATTGGTCAGCAGGGGACGTACATTTTACTGTCAGGGGGAGATGAGAATTTTCACATTTGCGACAAGGATTGTCAAGAGATTAGACTTTTCAAATTTGATACTGATACCCAGGAAAATACTCAGTACCACGTCAAACTATAATATTAATGACACAATTTTGTTTCATTTATTTTTATTTCATTTATTTGCAACCGTTGATTTGGCACCAAGTTTGTTCTTGCTGATCAAATACGAGTTGATAGGCAGCCACTGGTGGTCTTGTTGCTGGCCACATTTTCTAATCTTCAGTTTCAGACCATCGTAATCGTTTTATCCTGTTAAATAACACTGTCTGCTCATGGCACTGATGAAAAATGAAAAGTCTTATCCGTTGCAAATGTTTGATGATGTTTTTAGATGCAAATGATCATTGAAAGATTCTACTTTGGTCTTATTATAGAGACTCCAGTCCAAAAGAGCAGGGTTGTGAGTGTGGCCAGTGGCTGGTAAACTGGCCTAATACTGTCTGACTGTCAGTCGGCGACCCTATTAGGGTTGCAGAGACTCGAGGCTCTCTCTCTCACTCACTCACTCTCTCTCTCTCTCTCGGCATCCCCTACATCTTCTCTTCAGGCTGTCTGTGCACAGAGTGTCACTGTATGGCAGATACCCATCAATTACCGATCACAAATCCTTCTCAGCAATTCTCCCCTTTTTATGTGTAGGTGTGTGTGTGTGCGTGCGTGCACGCGTGTGTGTCGGTGGGTGGTTGCTGATACATGTCTTCCCATTTTCCATTGTTGTTCCCATTCCACCGTCAGTCTGGGTTTTTTTTTTCTCCCACCTCAGCCCTCGTTGAAGGAGGTCTGTCCCTTTGACCCCTGCGCCAAGAGATGGGGGGGGGGTTGGGGCTGTAGAGAGATTGGAGCTGGAAGCCAGTGATACCACACTGGGCGCAAGTGGAAATGAGACGTGTTGCTGATAGGATCGGTTGCATGCTGCAGAATAATATTAACCCCAGCAAAGAGATAATTACCAGCCGGGAACGATGAAGCACTGTGTACATGTCTAAATGAACAACTGCGCTGCTCCTTAGCCGCGCTCATTGTTTGGTTTGTGTAGACGTTAGCATTGCTAATGGGAGCTTTTGTAAGCAGAGGGAGAAGAACAAGCGAGGGTGTGAGGAAACGGGGTGTTAATCTGGAGAAAGTCACCGTAGCAGCCAATTCATTGCCGGGGGCAGTAAAATACTCTGTGTTTGATGATCTATGTTACCCAACAGTAAATCTGACACGACGTTATCTACACCGCGGCTGTGAACATAGTCTGCATGTAACTACATAAGGTGATGCCATGGGAGAATGTGGCATCACATAATGTGAGCTACTATTGACCGTGCCATGCTGCGGCAGCAGAAAGACTCCATGTGCCACAGTGATATTCCATTATATGAAATAGCTCAGAGAGGAGTTGGGAATTAAATGTGAGATGGTGAGACTGGGAGCAGGGGGCACTCATGAATGTACAAATGCTGCCCGTGTTAGCTCTCAGTTACAGTTTAGTCCGTCTGAGTTTGCTGAGCTGAACTGTACTTGAGCTCATGTTGAATCAGCGTGAGCACGCAAACAGCTGTCACCAATATTTTACTCAAGTCAGCCATTAAGCGTCCATGTCGGTTAATGTTACCTGCCTCGTATGAAACATCCTCCCCCCTTTTTTCTTTCATAAACTTTCATTCATTTCTTTTCCAATGGTAGATCCTCGAGGGGAATGTTTTTTTTTTATACATAAACGGGGACAGCCTCATCAGCGCTTTCACTGGAAAAGGAAAAAGGGAACGAGAGGCCTGTTTTCAGGACCTTGAACACTTGGAATGTCGCTCCTGCTTCACAACTTTTCTCAAGGACGCTGGCGAAAACTTTGCCGTGTCCAGACATCACTGCTCCCCCTTTCCGCCCCCTCCACCAACTGGAACACCCACGCTCTAAATTTAAACAACCACATGATCACTGCATCCCTTGCTGTGCAGCTACATAATATCAGGTGGTGGAGCAGTGGACGAGGTGCAGTGTAGCAGGGGATGTCACTCCACTCATTGATTTCACAGTCGCCGACCACCGTGCTATATATCTGGGAAAGTGTTTCTCTATGGTGCATCCTCAAAGAGGCTGTGGAGGAGCCTTTGAGGAGAATGAATATGTAGATGAATACCCCCGGGGGTGGCAGAGAGTCATTTACCGTGCCAACTCCTGCCTTTTACATTAGGCGAGGGCAAAGCGTGGGATGGAGAGTGGGGGAAATGGGAAAGAGTTGGGAGGATAAGGGGGAAAAAAAAGAGAGGGAGATAGGGAGGAGAAAAGTTAATGGCAGGCTCTTTTCTTGTGAAGTGCTTTTTCCTGTTTGCACTGGACAGCTATCTCGCTCCCTAGCCAGAGCTATGTCGTAACAGTGCTTTGAAAATAGCCTCGTATAAGATCTTATTTACCTCTGCAATGCTGCACTTTACTGTGTGTGTGTGTGTGTGTGTGCGCACACTGAGGGGTTCCAGGGATCCATCCGTCTCCCGTCTGGAGCCAGGCTAAGGGAAGGTCAGCCTGATAGATACATCCTGACATGCACACACACCCACACTGTCATCTGTGTGTGTGTGTTTATACATGTGTGTGGGAGATGGCAGGCCAGCCAAGCACGGGCACAGTTGAACAGAGCAGGGGACGGATGGGTGAGCAGGGAGGGGAGCACTAGCTTGGCCTCAGTGCCCTAGTTTTAGCAGTTTCAAAGGAGATTTTGCTGGCAGTGGGGTTGTAAGTTGGGGGGCAGCGGAGGGTGGCGGTGGAAGCAGGGTGAGGTGTAGGGCTTGGCCGGGCTGGTAGAGGGGGTGAGTGAAAGGGGCTGAGGTGTAAGGGTTAGGCTGGGGTGGCAGAAGAAAGGCTCCATTCATGAGTCGTGCCATCGCTGGCTCCCAAGGGGAGCGGGACTCATCAATGACCAGGCCAGCTGGGAGGATGTCAGTATGCAGACTCTCCCTCTCCCTCTCTCTCCATTTCACCCTGCTTTCTTTTGTCATGGGCCAGTGCTGTCAGAGCCTCCAGGCCGAACACTGAGGCTTCTCATGCAGTCGGGTTTCTACTGAAACCCAAAAAAGCCTTTGGCTAGCCAGCATTGACATCCATGGCGTGCAACAAGAAGCTCACCTCCTCCTCCTTTAAGAGGCAGTGTCTGCGGTTGCCATGCCAGCTGGAGATGAGCTAGGTGCGGCGCAGCTCAAAAGGTGATACATTGGCACTGTCTCCCAAATGTTGCATGCTCAGGCGGGTGCATCCAAGTACCTTGATTCTGGAGCTCACCCGTTTACGAGAGTGCAGTTTTTCACTCTTTGAGCAAGTGAGAGAAAATAAAACGGCCCTCTCTGTGCTCAGTTTTTATATTAATGCACTTTGGTAAAGCTTTTGTGCTCCTGTAATTTGTTCTGTTCTTGTTTTACTCACAGTTGAATTGAATAATTTATGTTTTATCTGCATTAATTGTCAGTCTCTTGTGCTTTGCTGCTTTAGGAAGGAAAGGGGGACAGGAAAGGAGCGAGGGTTTTTGAGCTGCACAGATGTGTGTGCTGTTTATCACTGCCAATGAAAGGCCTGCATCAGCAGCAGCTGTGGGGCGCTTTGCATGCGATGGAAGCAGTGTGCTGGTAGGGGCACATTTGCATTTGTGGTTTGGTATCATGAGCGTCGATGTGTTACTCCCTCTTTCTGTCTTCCTTCCTTTGCTGTGTCTGTCTGTCTCTCTTTCGCTCTCGGTCTTTCGCTGCAGACACGGCCATGAGAACACCCTAAAGTGGAGTAGCGGAGCATAACCCGGGGAAGGTTCAGGCTGAACTAGATCAGGAGTGTAACGTCAACACGAGCAAATCTCTCCATGACACGCAAGGGCAAAGTCCACGACGCATGCAAAGAAACGCCGCACTACAGATAAACACAACAGTGTTCTAATTTTGCTCTCATGAAAGTCGGTTCAATTGAAGGTGTGCTGTTGTAAAAGCCATCTTTACATGGCATCAGTCTGCATCAACTTCACTTGAGCAGATGGCCAGTGATGGTGGAATTTGTGTGGCGAAGGATCCTGCGACGTGTACAACGTGTGTCCACTGGAAAGGGTTTCCTGTGGCTTTCATTTCCACGATGCATTTTGATGGGGAGAAATTTCCTTTGCAGCGGATTCAAAACAAAAGCCAGCCTCACGTTGTGAGAACAGCCTCCTCTGTTTTGCGGCGTCCAATAACTCATACATACATTTTCTTGAAGTCGCATAAGGTTGTTTTCGTAGATCTCATTGTCATGCAAATGAGGTGGTGTGTATATTTCTGTTTCTGTGTAGGAATGTGTGACTCCGAGATGGCAATTGCCTTGCAGAACTGCAGGGAGGCTATAATATATTGATGTCTTTATAGGGTAAGAAAATATTGCATGTAAGTAAAACAAACACCATGGTTGTGATGACATTGTCACAGCGCTGCTTTTTTTTTTAGCTGGACTGCATGATAAGGAAAGAGCGGAAGTAAATTCATGGATCAATTTTGACTGAGTGCATAAGGTGAAATGAACACGAGGCAACTTCTTATGGCTTTGGACGTGACATTCTGGATGTGCTGTCCTGTGTTATTGCTCCCTCTGCCTAACACACTATTAGAGGATCATGCTGACCCTGGTTCTGTTGTCCTTTTCTTTTCCATACCTTCAGTAGACCTCACTGTTCCCTCTGCTATCGCCTCCTCGCAGGCGCCTTTATGCTTCTTTGGCAGCAGTGTGATAGACGCCTCGGCTCATTGTGTGTGAAGGTGTCTTTGTATTGGCCGTGCCCTAAGATACTGTTGCTAGAGTGTTGTCTTGGTGTCTGTTCTGCTTCTGCCCCTGAGACCCCAATAACCACATTCTGTGACAGGAGCTCCTCACTGGGCAAAGTGCGGCTCTCCCTCATTTGCTTTATTTCTGCCTCTCTTTAGCTGTCTCTCTCTCGCTCTCTCCCTGTCTTCCTCTCATTCCGGTCTTTATTTTCCTAATCCTCCTGTCCTGTTTGGTATCTTCTGCCTCCACATGTCAACCACAGCTCAGTGTTCAAATGGATCTCCTGTGCCCTCTTTTGACTTCACCGCTAGTCAGCAAGCAAGTGAATAAGTTGGAGTGGGCAGCAGTTTGAGATTGGCTCTTAAATATGAATGATGCATGTCCTTTCATCCTCCACAAAGACTGCCAGCTATCCTCAGACTACTCACTCTTCACCTCTCAGCAGACCACGGCTGCATCCACATTACACAAAGAAACCAGTCCCAAAAATGGACAAGTTTGAAAACTCTTCTGGCTCAGCTAGTATCCATGTGTATTCCTCTAGTCCTCTCGCTTCCAGGCCTAAAGCCAGGCCCCCTCTGTTTCTATCCCTGTGACCAAAACCATGTCAGAGCCCTCTAGGCTTAGGTTGGGGGGTGTTAGACTCGTTACCATGGCCACAGTAATCAGGATTGTGAACTTGGTTATGAACAAGAAACTTTCCAAGATCAGCCTTAAGCCCCTTTGATCAGAGTGCCCTGCTGTTAATGTGTTATTAATTGATAGAGGATTTCTGTTTCACTAATTCCATCCAGTTTCAAGTTGAAGTCCTACCTGTTTCACTCAGCAGAGATGTTTTGAAGCTACACTAAGCGATTAAATGTCAACGGGAATATATTCTGTAGTGACGACAGCCTGAGAACCTCCTGCAAGTGGTTTGGATTGTTCCTGAGCAGTCACTGTGTTCGTGTTTATTTTAAATCCATCAGAGACTTGAGTTCACAAGAAGTGCGTTAGTCTTTCTGACAGGACCTGCAGTGTGCGCTGAATGAAATGTGGGAATTGTTTGGAACCGCGCTGATGTTCAAATAACTGAAAATAACATTTCATGAGTATTTTATCACGCGTGGTGCAACGCAGCATTTGTGTCGATGACTGGTGTCAAGTCGAAGTCTGGGAATTAGGCACTGCCGTTATGAACTCAAATGTGGCCCACTAAAAGCCCCTAATTGCTTCCACATTGCTTTAAAAGTGAAACAGAGTAAGCACAGCTACCTTATACAGTCCCTGTGGTTGACTACTACCAGGAATGGGGCCCAGTGATTGGTGCTCCCTTGTTATCAATAGCCTCTTGGAAACAGAAGGAAAAAAACAAACTGCTGTTTTGCGATTTTAAAAAAAAATACCCCCAAATGTGCCCGTGAGTTGCTGTGTACACTAACTAACAAAGCTGTCATAAGGCTGCTCCAGTGTGTGATTTCCTTAAATAGTGTAGCGGTGTTTCACACTGTGCACATTTAACAAGACCAGCACAGCTTCTTTGTCCATTCAACACGGAGACTCTCACTTTCACACAGACATTAATCTGTGACTCCCTTCGTTGCCCCGCTCCTGCCTGAACCAACATGTACGCTGATTTTTGCTTCTGTATGTGCAGTCTTACTGTGGAGCTGAAGTCTGTGCAAGACGTGCACCTTATTTGCTGAGAATACATGAAAGAATGAGCCGCTAAGATGCTCAGGACTGGTATCGTTGGTCAAAATCACTGGAATAGACGTCTATAAATCCTTAATATCACGTCATGTAACCAGAGTGTGAGTACTGCAGTAATCATGTCAGCTGTAAATGACTTGTGTGGAAAAACTCTGAATAAAAAGCAGCAGCAGCAGCAGCAGCAGCATTTAATTGAGTCATGTCGTAGCCTGTTTATTTCTTCCTTTATGGAAGCAGAATATTCATGACACAGTTGGAGATTTATGTTTTCAAAATGGTTGGTTATGGCACCGGCACAGCTGTGCTGCAAACAGCTCCGGTGTTAAAAATAGGTTAAAAAAAAAGAAAGAGAGGAATTGGTCTATAATAACGGTATCTGTAAATGATCAAGGTTGCGATTTCAGTGTTGTATCAAACGATACAAAGCGTTCCGCTTACAGTGTGCGTCTGTTTGATGTCTCCGCCCACAGGGCTCCAGAGATCATCCTGGGCCTGCCGTTCTGTGAGGCCATCGACATGTGGTCCCTGGGCTGTGTGATCGCTGAGCTCTTCCTGGGATGGCCCCTCTACCCTGGAGCCTCCGAGTATGATCAGGTAACACATTAGTTCTCAGTCCTCCAGTCTGCCCTCACGGTGGTCTGTACGGATGAGGGTTTTTTTTTTATATATATATATAGCTGATAATAATGTTCATTATGTGCCGTGATGTTTAAATACGCTATATGTATTTGTGCGTCTTCTCTCGCCGCGCGCGCGCACGCTGGTGTTTGGGAGGGTGGGACGCTTATCTAATCCCCCTGACAACTCCTTATGAGTTTTGTACAGCCTCGCTGTTTATCTGAACAGATGCCACAGAGCCACTTGTCCAATTAGCGCAGCCCCGGTGCTCCAGAGCAAGACATTGCCGCGTTCCCTTCTCCCTATCAGTCAGACGAGGCTCAGTGGGGGAACCTTAAGCAACTTGTGCCCCATCACTGAGCAAGCCTTCCTGATTTTTTTTTTTTTCACAGGCTTTAAAACTTAGCAAAGTGTCTAATTTGCAAGTCTCAAATCAATCTTAGACTCGGGAGCTCTTGAGGTCATGTTTGGGCGCTGTGCATATTTCAGCCAGATAAGTTTGGATTTTCTTTCAAACTGCCAGAAGAACATCCTTCCTGAAGTTTTAGCTTCTTTTTTTTATGACAGGAAAGATTCACATTGCGCTATAATTAGCACGCAATGTACGATTTAATCATGCAACGTGGTGTAATTGCATTTTTCTTTTTTTTTGGTCGTCTGTCTTGCAGATCCGGTACATCTCACAGACCCAGGGTCTGCCTGCGGAGTATCTGTTGAGTGCAGGGACAAAGACCACCAGGTTCTTCAACAGAGACCCGGACTCCACCTATCCTCTCTGGAGACTTAAGGTACAGCTGCAGTGCTCCGGATGCATCCGCATGTATACGCACAGACTCACAAACACTCCCAGCTGGAAGCAACAAGAACATCCTTCTAGGACAAGGTCATATTTCATGAGCAAAAACCTTGATATTCCAGAAACTCTGGTTACACTATTTGAGCCTCAGATTTATGGCTGCTATAAACAAAGTGAGGGGATAATCAGAGCACAAATGCATCTGTGCAAAAAAAGGATTTGGCACATGGAAACCCAGGGCCTGGTGAGTCCAGCTCCCTAACCCTCTTCCACTGTCCCTTTTTATGTAGGTCACCCAACGAGGAGGTCCCGCGCCTGTCTCTTTAAACCTGATTTACTTGAACTTTGTTTGTCTCGCTACAAATTTGCACCAGGAGTTCTCGACTGTATCACATGACAAACACTGATTTACCCCAGTACATGGTTTTAGAGCAGGCATGGTCAGCGCTGCCCGTGCCTGCTTTAAAGAGTGCATTATCTTGTAACTCCCATTGACAACAACTGTGTTGATTGGCCTTTTAATGAAGATGTAAGAACACTCCAATCCAGTCAGATTTTTTCAACTTTTACTCCATGTGCTTCCCCAAATGTACGGAGTTCACATTTTTTACGTGAACCGATAGATGATGATATATATACGTTACTCATGAGGCCATTTAAAAACATATTGTGAGTGATTACCGCGGCATTGTTGGACAGGCAGAGACGGATTGTTGGTCGGAGTGGAGAAACACATTTTATTTATATTTATAGCCTGTTTGCTCTTTAATTGAGGCTGTTAATAACACAGAGCTGCTGCAGAAACTGCTAACAGATTTGGAGCAGTTCGCTCTCGCTCAGCTGCTGAGTGAACCAGGGCCGTTTGCTGGTTCAATGTACAGTCACGGTCAGTTAATCTTTACATTTAATGTGGTCTGTGATTCAATAGCGGTTTAACTTCCCCACCATCTGCTCACTGTCTGTCACTGTGCGCCCGTCACATACTGTATGTTCACGTGAGTAAGATCGTTATCGTAAACCACACCCACAACATAGATGACGCGCAAGGTTTTTCATTATCCTGCATTATTATAACAGCAATTCATTTCCCCTTTTTTGTATCTGTAACAGTAGTTTTTTTTTATTTTATTTCAATTCTGTAGTGAACAAATAGATAGAAAACGTCTATATCTGCTTATTGGGGGTTTAGAAGAGTGATTCTCCTGCATTAAAAATGAAGGAAATACTGTCTTTCTCATTGTCTCAATGTTTAAAAAGTGAAAATAAATGAATCATATTATCAAATTTCAAGTATCTATATAAATAGCAGCAGTTCATCGTGGACTTTCCTGTGTGAACAGTGATTGCTCAGCATCAATTTGACTCCGCCATGTGTTTCCATGTAATAGCAGCTGTATTGCTTTGCTGACTGTAATTAAAAAACATTTGTGTTAAGTCGGGAGGTTTGCGTAGTCAGCACAGATGAGTCTGTTTGGGCGTGTTTTCAATTCATTCATTCACACCGTTTCCTTTTTTTTTACATTAAAATACATTCGCGACCATGGGAAACTGGTGTAGTGTGTGCTCGGTGTACATCTGGGTTTCTCGTGTGATACAGTGTGAGCCTCCACATGCAGTCTCCCCAGTCTTGCCTGGCTGTTAGATCAGTGTTTGTGCGCTACCCCAGGGTTGCTCAGAGGGCAAGCCGAGTCCTGCTGCACATCAACAACAAGAGGCTATAATGAGCCAAATGTAAATAGTGTGTTTCCAGAGGGGAAGTGTGATGGGATTTGAGATGAACATCTGCTTCTTGTCTCCCACAGACTCAAGAGGACCACGAGGGTGAAACGGGGATCAAGTCCAAGGAGGCTCGCAAGTACATCTTTAACTGCTTGGATGATATGGCGCAGGTACGGGGGGGGTTTTAGTATCACAAAAGCACGACTCTTCCCTTCCTACAAATAACATATTACATTTATATTTTTTTGGTTTTCAATCACATCGCTTATTTGAAGACTATTCTAATCCTCGTCCAGTTTGATCCATCACACTCAAGAGAATTATCTATCAAATATTTGAAGCTGTTTTAAAATATTTATCCATGCCAGGCTTGAGCTCCAGATGCGCCGTAGCTCAGAATTTTGCAGAGTGCAGTGAACGCAGCTGTTCACTGTGAGCCCTCCTCAGTCCTGCCTCTGCTCTTCATTTTACTCAACCACTGTTTAATAAGTTACAGACAGACATTGGAGCTGAACATGTGGTGAGGCGGGTTAACTTGTTTGATAAGTAGAATTTGCTTCTTTCTTTCTTTCTTTTTTTTTTTACTTAAGCTGGAGTGAGTGTTGTGGCGACGTCCTCACTTTGTGCATCTGTTGTTCATGTAAGCGTATCTGGAGGGCGAGGGTCCACAATGTCATTCTCGCTGCCTAATTTTCTTTTTTTTCCACACACACACATGCATGCTACCACTTTTTTTCCTCATGCATGACTCAGCTGGTTTGCCCCTCTCTCCCCCGTAAGCCCTGCATGTCACCGCAGGAAGTGACTTGTATAGCAGGATAATATATAGAGAAGCACCGTCACTGAACTCTTAATGTTAATGTCACTTTTTTTTCCTCCCCCGCGTGACTCAGAGCGAATGGGAAAGTTCACATGTAGCCCTGACATTTTGATAGGACGTGTCCGACAGTGAGATAATAGTGAGTGTTGTTTTGTTCACCCTCACTCACCGCCAAATACTGGTTCTGCGGGGCGGATATTGCAGTGGTGATGGAAAATTACAATGTTTTTCCCAGGTCCCGTCAGATATCTGACAGGACTCTGTTGTCATCATGCTCCGTGGTCCGGCCTCGGAGCCAAGAGATAAGCATTAAGCGGGATAATTATTTTGCAATATGGTCATCTTAATACAAAAACCAGCAGCAGCAGCAGCAGCAGCAGCAGCAGCTTTTGGAAAGTGTCCAAATGGACACGCAACACATGGAACTACCTAAGTGATGGAGACAATTATGGTTGTCCAGTAGTGCCCAGGGCCGCTGTCATGCCTGTCTGGAATAACATGCGGTTGGCTGGCAGAAGATCATATCACTCCCTGATGGTTCACACACACACACACACACACAACAGGGAGAGAGAGTTTAATGAAACCAACCTACACTGGTATGATATCCCCTGGGTCATCTCTGTCTCTTACGCTTCAAGCTCTGTGTCCCATCCTCCTCTCACTGTTGCTGCCAGACTCCGCTTACTACAAAAACACGGAGGAGACACAGCAGAGCGGCACAGGCTTAATGTGGGAGAAAACGGCCTGTTCTGCCCCCATCTCACTATCCCCGACCATATAAACAAGTCAGCCTTGTGGACATCTGTCTCCGCGTGTATAATGGATGATGTAGCTGAAGGCCCTGCAAGACAGAGGGGCTGGGTGCCAGAGAGAGATAATGAACCTCCTTTCAGTCGTGGGAAATGTTGGGAGGCTTTGGTCACAAGTATGTCTCATATGAGTAAATCAGACACCAACTTAGAGCAAATTCAAGACCCGGCTTGGGTGGAAGGAAGGTCGGAACTGCTCGCAAAAAAGTCACTATTATCTCCGCTGATAGGAGTGAGACAGCATGGTCTTCGCCTCAATCTTTCTCTTATTACATGCGCTCACAGTAAAACACTCTTCCTTTCTTCTACTTCTCCTTCCCCTTCCACTGGGAAATAAAGTTTTTCAGGGGTGAATCTGCACACGTTTGTGATGCGTTGCAGGCGATGGGCTTGCATCGCGCACGCTTAGCGCCACACCTCCTGAGGTGCAGCCCTATCTGTCCCACTGCTGGACATCCGCTGTCCCCGCCTTTACTCCGCAGCAGCGTGTCAGTGCTTCTGAAGAGCACGGATGTGAGACGCGCAAGGTTGACCGCGTTAGCTGAAGCCCCAGTGATTTCTATGGACGAGTTGTAATCAAGGTTTGGAAGTGTCACATGTTGTCACTTTGAGTCACTCTCCGGAAATGGTGGTTTCAAAGATTTCTAAAGGTTTTTTTTTGGTTGGCATGAATGAGGTGGTTTTCCTTTAAAAGAGGAAAAACAAGGTCTTGTGTAATTGGTTCTATTGATCTTAATACATGTATTGACACTACATTACATTTTTATTCACAGTCCACCAAACACTTCCTTGAACAATCTCCTTGAAAATGCAGCAACCTTAGCAAAACAAATAATTAATTGTGATTTATGTGTAGAGTTGCATGAATCTCTAAAAAAAAAAAGTGCTTTACATGAATTTATGTATTTAATTTCCTGCATTACCGCAACACAAGAATATCTCATGTTTTTAAGTCATATTGCACATTCTTCACACACATTGAAAAACCCAAATATTCCTGTTTAGTTCATTAAAAAAGCCCTTCATTATCACCTGTTTCTGTGATATACATGTTTTGCTAATGAAAACGAGTGACCGTTCCTGAAACGTGAATATTTCCCGTCTCTCTAGTAAATCCAGACACTTCTTATTGTCCAGTGTGATAATTGTGGCGCGCCTCTGCTGTGCACGGGGCCACCAAACTGTGTGCATTTCCCCAAAGTCATCTCCTCCACGAGCAGAGGACAATGTGATTATTTCTCACCTCATTCTGCAGATTATTTCTTTATCACGACCAGCGGAGATGGCAAGCACAGAGGAATGGTTACAGAGTCTGAATAACCTGCATGGAGAAAGAGAATTGAATCAGATTTGTGGTGTTGACTGGCAGCACATCTGATAGCACCTGGAGCAGGCCTACAGATAAGCGCTGCGTCCTTATGAAAAACAGACCTGCTGCCTCTGCATGGCAGTCAAAAATAAACAGGGCTGTCTGTTTGTTGCCACTGTCCCTTGTCTCTGTCCTTGCACTAACTGGAGATGGGCTTGTTTGTCTAAATTTACCTTGTCCTGTTTCCCTCACTTCCTTCATTTTTTTTCCCCCCACGCCACATGACAAAAATCTAAATGTAAACCCCAGACCTTAAATGGATCCCTGCACATTCCGTACACTTGCATTAAATGTACGGTGTGTAGCATTTATCCACATTTATCACAGCTGAATATAGCTCACTTCACCTACGTAGCTCTCAGTTATCAAAACTCAAAACATGTTTTTGTTTGTCCGTTGTGGGCTACTGTGAAAACACCGTGGTCCAAATCACTTGCCCCAGCTCCTGATATCAATATGAAAGGCTCATTCTGAGGTTATGAAAAACAACAATTCATACCATCAGGCGATTGCACATTTATAAAAGAAATGAAGTATGAATATTTTATTTTCAGTATTTGCCAAAGGAGAATAATTTCACCTCAATTTTACACACTGGACCTTTAAAACAGACACTGTATGTGCTGCTTTTCCTAGTAAACCTTCGCTGCCGTGTTAAACTCTGATTAAAAAAAGCGAGAGAGCACCCTCAGAACATATTTAGGTTAAGTTTGAGGCACTCCGACTGGTCGTGTGAAAGAGTTCTTTTAAGACGAGCTAACGGCAGCATTTACTGGGTTCATGTTTTCTGTTTGCTTTAACATCTTGGGAAAAGATACAAATCTTAGTGAAGGCGCCAGGAGACTGCTCAAGCGTGCTATGAATACCAGTGCAAATGTTTGTAATGTCACTAAGGTGCAAGGTTATCACTGCGCTCTGTGACACACACACACACACACACACACACTCTGACACCCTAACTGATGAAGCCTTGTGAGTATTAATAGGTCTCTATGGGAATGAACTGCGGGTAAAGATTTTTTTTTTGTTGTCTGTACAAACACCGGAGACCTTGAATTTTCAATCAGCCATTTCAAATCCTGTGTTTGTGTGTTTGTTTCATGCGCCCAGGTGAACATGACATCAGATCTGGAGGGGAGCGACATGCTGGCCGAGAAAGCCGACAGGCGAGAGTTCATCGACTTGTTAACGAAGATGCTGACCATCGACGCAGACAAGAGGATCACCCCCATCGAAACGCTCAACCACCCCTTTGTCACCATGTCACATCTCCTCGATTTCCCACACAGCACACAGTAAGCGCTCGGCACGCCCGCGGCCACAGTCGCCACTTTCCTTAACAGTTAAGTTAAGACTCTCCCTCACTTTCTCCATTGCAGCGTGAAGTCGTGCTTCCAAAACATGGAGATCTGCAAGCGGCGCGTCAACATGTACGACGCCGTCAACCAGAGCAAGACGCCCTTCATCACCCACGTGGCCCCCAGCACCTCCACCAACCTCACCATGACCTTCAACAACCAGCTGAACACTGTGCACAGCCAGGTACGACTAAAAAAAAAAGAAAAAGAAAAAAAGACAAACACTCATAGTGAACTCCATATTATGTTAATTGTGGTTCGTGGTAATTCTGCAGCGTGAAGCATAATGACACAGACAGTGATATGTTAAATACACACACACACACAGATAATAACTTCACAATTGTGAAACATGTCAGAATGGATAATTACAGCTGAGCACCACCTAAATAATAATAACGCTGTATTTGCTGACAGACAGTCCAGCATCGTGTTAATCAAAAAACATCCAGATGTCAGTGGTTTGACGTCCGAGCCGCCTTTGAGCAGCTATTTGTCCCTTTGTTTTATGTTTTTCCATCCGCTCCTCCTGTCTGTCTGCACGTTTCCATGCTTGCAGGCCTGCCGCCCTGCCTTGGTGCATGCACTTTATATCTGTCTGCCTGCATTTCTGTCTGTGCCCCAGGTCCTGTGGGATTGTCACAAAGTGCTGATTACACACATGACAAGCCCGACTTCCTGCTTGCCTTGCGTTCTGCAGCTTTTCGGGCCTTAAGAATCCCTTTACCAGGCTTCCTCTCTTTTCCCTTCCTCTGCCTCTTGTCCTCTCCTGTCTGTTTTCTTCTTTCCTCCCGTGTCTATGGGTTGAGCCTGTAGTTGCTTTTCCTCCTTCATTCACACACACACACACACACACACACACAACGCCTCTGTGAATCGAAACTGCTGACTTTTGGCTATCGCCGGAATCACCGAGCATCAGGTTGCTAAGATTACACTTAGCGCCAACTGCTGCTATTTTGTCCTCCCATTGTAGCTTTTATTTGTGTCGTCAACTGTTATCAAGCCAGCTCACACTGTCGCGATGTGACAAAAGTCCCATCTTGCTGTGATTTAAATGAATTAGCATTCTCTCCCGGCTGCACCTGACTCTCGGGGCATTATAGACAGGCTTTGGATAGTGATTTATTCTGCATGATTTGCACTTGCGTGGCTGGGATGCATCTTGGGCTCGTATTTCGCTGCTCCTGTGCTTGTTTATGACGAGTGCCACAGTGCCATATTGATTAAGCTCCCTCCCCTGGTGTTCATTGAACACGCTAAAGAGAGCAAATGAAAAATGAAAGCGCCGTCTTTCGTATTTCCCTCCACCCCGTGTGCACTTTAATGAAAGGGCTAAAATTAGACGGCGTCTCGCGGAGCAAATACTACCTCGCGAGATGAGCAAACCGTGCCTCTTAAAAGCGTTTTTTCTTTTTAAGGATGTTCCCAGGCAGACTTAGGTATTCCACGTGTCTGCTTAATGGCTAAGACATGTCCGAGTTACCTAAGCTGACATGATTATAGAATGACTGTTGACTGTGAAATATTACTGCTGTCCCATGTATTGATCTGGGGCCTCGGTAGTGAGACTCTGACATCACGTTTTTGCTGCAGCTCATTTTTTTTTGAAACACTTACGCGATATTATCATATGATCTCCCCGTGTCTCTACCACTGCTTTTAATTATGATAATAAGGGTGAACGCGCATGTTGCCATAGTGTAATGATTTTTGAATCGTGCTCTCGGAGATGTAAAAAGAATCAATACATTTTCTGTCATGCATTATTCAGATCTGAAGGCTTTGGGGGTCAGAAAAAAAAATAAAAACCTGTAAATTATATAAAATGATCAGAGTGTCGGTGTAAATTTGCACTTGTGGTATTCTGCTCATTGACGATTAGTTATTCTATGGATTATCACATTGATTGCCTCTCTCCTCTCACAGCCCTTCTCTCCATTTAATTAATCAAATCAACAATGCGCATATTTTAAGAAAGATTGAAATCAGTCGTCCAATTTCCTCATTCTTCCTTCATGAAAGCATCAATGATGGATGCCTCACTATCCATCCTGCGGTTGTTGTTTTCTGTCTTCTCGCTCTGTTTTTACCCTGCCTGCTATTCAACCCCTCCCCTCCCTCTTGGAGCACTTCCACTTTCCCGTCACTCCCATCAGTACCTCCACTCTCATGATTTTTATTTTGGTCCCATCATTCCTTTAGGCCACCAGCCTGGCTCCCTCCTCCACCAACAATGCCACCCTTTCCTTTGCAAGTCCTGATGTCTCCATACTAAACTACCAATCTGCACTCTACCAGCCCTCAGCTGCCTCCATGGCAGCCGTGGCCCAGAGGAGCATGCCCCTGCAGCCGGGAGCTCCTCAGCTCTGCGCTGCCCGGCCCGACCCCTTTCAGCAGGCGCTCATTGTCTGCCCACCTGGCTTCCAAGGTAAGTAGGTCCTATAAATCAGTATGCATTTGCACAAAGAACTTTGGGCCTCGGCTGTGAACAACAGAGCGGCCACAGTACGAGGGGATTTTAGTCGACGCTCACAACCAGCCTTTGCTTCAAGCATTTGTCTGGTGCCATGAACACCAGGGAATTGATTAGAGGGTGATATGCTCCCCTTTCACCTTTTTTGTATTCGGTGATGTCTGGTTGACCCATTACATCACAAACCAGAACAACTTCAGCTGGAGAGCAAGTTGAGAACCGTTCCATCTTTCTTATATCAATTAACTCAAGCAGCATTTTATTCTGTAAGCTGACAAAGCATAAATCTGGTCTCCTCATCAGTCCAAAAAAAATGCACTGGGCTGGTTTCTTTTTTCTTGCTGTTGTCTTCTTCTATTATTTCCTGGACAAAGCACGGGGGTGGGAATCGTAAAAAATGTGCGCAGAGCCGCCAAGGCCACTTTGGTTCCAGTTGAATTTATAGTAATCCGACCCCCGATGGCATCATCTGGGTGTGTTATTCTGTCTTTGAGAAATTTGATTTAGTGCAGTTTCTGTCAGACTAAGGTTTTAGTTTGACTTGCACAGTAATAAGATTTGTTCTAATGTCATGTAAAAGGACAGAGTATAAACTCTCTTCCTGTGCCCTGCCGTTTTTTTTTTGGTTTTGCAGAATTCACCTATCTTTAGCAGTGACAATCATACCGTATGCACAGTTTTATTGAATGATAACTTGATGAGACAGTCAGGCATTTGAAAGGAAATTAAATATCTTTGTCTCATGCAAACTCGTTCCCCCTTGCTGTATCCTTTCTGTTTGCATTGGGAGGACAGAAGATCTCTGACTCATTATTTCATTTATTCATTCTTTCTGTAGAACGGGTGATTTTATTGTATTGTTCCTCACTATATTACGCTATTGTCATGACCACTGTTTTAGTTTCTCCGTAGCAGCATCGCTATATTTGAATAGAACATAGCAGAAAGGTTTTGACATCTGTTGAATGCAGATGAATCAGCTTTTAACCATGACCTGTTTCCTGAACTCTTACTCTAAGTTTGTAGATACAGCACAATGGTTGTTGTTTTTCCAGAATGGACACGTGTGGAGGTTCCTGCTGAACTTATTGACTTCCTATGTGCATGTGCTTCTTTTGTGCACAGGGCTGCAGGCGTCCCCTTCCAAGCATACCAGTTACTCCGTGCGTATGGAGAATGCTGTTCCCATAGTGACACAGGCCCCTGGTCCCCAGCCTCTGCAGATCCAGCCTGGTCTGCTCACACAGGTAAGAAGATTTAGGGTATCTGTGCGAAAACTACTTAGGGGGGGGGCGGGTCTTTCCAGTAACCCTGCCTGTGCAACTTGGAACTGCTTACATTCAAACAAAGCCCTCTGCATCCCTTATTTATAAGCTTTCACTAAGAATAGTATCTATTGATGGAGGTTGGAAATTACTCAGTGTTCGTGACCCTGCTCCTTGTTGGCAGCTGTTTTTGGTTTTTTTCGGAGCGCTCCTCTGTGCCTTGCTCCCTGCCTCCCTCTCCTCCTCACTCTCTCTCCTGCGCTGCGCTCTCCTGGAGGCTGAGGCTGCTTCGGTCTGATGCTTACAAAGGCAGGAGCCTTTCACACAGAGAAGGCCCCTCACCGGAGCCTGCACAGCGTAGCCGGAGCTCCAGCTCCTAATATACAGTTGTTGGAAGTAACAGAGAGTGACTGTGCATCGCTCTCTCGCTCACTCTGCGCGCACACATGCTGCAGACATTGACGCACACGTCTCTTTCCCTATGGAAATTTCCATGAAGGCTTAAAATATCCCTGAGAATCCATGGAGTTTTGAAGTGGTCCCTTATCTCCAGTTAATCATGCAGTAGGCAGGCAGGAAGCAAGCGCTGTGTGTGCACGGGTTCATGCCGCGGCTGTATTTCTATGGCAAGTTAATCTGTCAGATACCAAATGGTGATTAGGGCTGGTTCCAAATCAGTCGCGCCAAAGTGCAGGCCTAAGAGAATTGTGGAAGGTAAAGGGAAGCTTGGATGAGGCTGTACATGACCAGATAACATCTGTGTTCGGGGCTTTGAAATCATCAAAATGCTATATCCAAATTAAAAGGCACTGCGGTTTTATGGTTAAAATGAACAAAATGGAGTGATGGTGAAATTCTGCAGCGCCACAGAAATGCAGAAACGAGAACATATGTTTATTAATAGATTTCCAAAAATGTCAAATCATCAGGATTTGGATCCGTTTTCTGGGGGGATTTTTTTTGACAGTCAATATTTGTCAGAATAAATACAATATGATTTTAAGTCCACATTATGCAGCCCTCGTCTGCAGTCGTGTGCTCAGGCCTTTCAGGGGGCAGAGGCTCAAGTCAAACAAAGGACATCCTTTACAATTATTCATTAAAAAAAGAAAAACAACGTTCCAGTGGCAGATCTTACTTACATATGAATTATTTCAATAACCATACACTCAGATACAGATGTTTAATAGGCCTGCCTTATTCCACAAAATGACTGAATGAAAAAATGACTGCTATCTCGCAGGAATCACTAATCAAATACATATTACTGCACACTTTTTATTTGATTTGATGCTTTGGTCCACGACAGGAAAATGTGAATTTATATGAATTAGAAAAAGAAATGAATAGCAATGTCTTTCAAAAGGGGCTTTTAACCTGGTCAGAGGTCAAAAGGGCAGGTGCTTTAATGCCATAAGTGGTCTGTTTCCGCACATCCATGCTAATCTGTGTGTAAAATATCACGTGCAGATCATATACAGCTGCCAGTCTGTCGTGTGCAGACTGCAACCCCTGTCTGCGCACACGTTCAACAAAGACTGGCAGTAGTTAACCTGAGCAGATGGTTCTATAGACCAGCGAGCAGCACACCTAATAGCCGAGTGTGTGTGTTTATTCTTTTACCGTGGGAGGTCTCCCAGGCTTGGCTGAGGCACTGTTTTCCTCTTTGCTACATTCTCCCGAACCTGTGCCTCTGCCCACCCACCGCTCAATGTCTCCCTCCCTGCACCTTTCACACCACCTCGTACCCCGCGCAAGTGTACCCCAAGCTCCTTTGGTGTGCAGAGAGGGAGCAGAGTGAAGGAGGCACCATGCAGGGAGGCAGGGAAACCAGCAGGACCTTTATCTGGCGCAGGAATGCAGAAAATGTGGAAACAATTGGGGAGTGAGAGCCCAGGCTTTCAAAGCCCCGAGGTGACAAAGGGTTTTCACCCAAGGAGTGTAGGTCAAAGTGGGAGGCAGTGAGCTGTTGATAGTGATGGCAGGGCTCGGAGAAGAACGAAAACTGGTTACACAACACAGACACCCAGTAAGACAGGTATGTGGAGTGCCAGGAATGGCGATAGATTGAGCCGAAGGTGCAGCAGGAGACGGATGGATGTATTAGTGACTCCTAATGGCATGTTGATAAAAGGCCATGGGTGTGTTCTGACATGTAAAGAACATCTCCAGCCGCAGAATGTTCCATTAGAGATGTCAGTCAATCAGAGCCCAGACAAGGCCTGCAGCTGTCCCCCTGCAGCACGTCAGCGACAGCCTGGCTGTTCTGGACCTTGCAACCTACCTTCAGTCAGTGTCAACAAGCTGGCAGGACAGACACAGGACACATGTCTCCGAATATCACGACTGACGATGAAACGAAAGTAAAACTTAAGAGACTTTATGCACAAATTACTTTTTTGTGTGCTGTCCTTTTACTCGCGTGCTCTCTCCTTCTCCCTCTTTATCTAACTCTGCTTAAACGCGTGTGCTGCAGCACATACTGATGCTGTTGTAAATAGATGTGCAAATGGTATTAAAGGAACAATTCATTAGCCCTGACATTAAAGTGCCAATCAATAGCACTGCATTAAACTATTAGGATTACACACAGTAATGCACCAGGCTTGCCTAGGTATGCGTACACCCACACACACACACACACACGCCGACCTTAGGGCACATTACGTTTGATTTTCCTCCTGCGCTGCATCAGACATACAAAGAAGCTTATCTAAAAGCAGCTTCAATGGGCCAATGAAATAATTAGAACACAGGTTGATTTGATGTAAGTTAAGCAAACAATGAAAATAACTAGCACACAGAGACAAACACACGGGCTCAGTCTCTCATACACAGACAGAAAGGAGATGCTCTACATCTTCATTAAGTCCTTGGGTCTTATCTCTTTTGTCAATGGGTGTGTCCTTGACGCTGGTGAGAGTTCATCTTGCACACCCACGAGCTGGTTTAAACCAGCACTCGTGTACTTTTGATAAGATAAAGTCATTCATCACAACACCCACAAACTAATCAGCTCATTTTTTTTATTCTCACACATTTAGGGGAAACCTTTGCAGTTCATTAAAAACTTTATCAAAGATTCCATATAATATACAAACATTACATTTTACATTTTTGTATGTGTGTGTCCTGTTTTTTTTTCCATGTTGTCTTAACCTCACTCTGTGTTCTTGTACCTCAGCAGGCCTGGCCCAGTGGCACCCAGCAGATTCTGCTGCCTCCCGCCTGGCAGCAGCTCACCCACACCTCAGTCCAGCACGCCACTGTCATCCCGGACTCCATGAGCAGCACACAGCCTCTCGCCAATTGGAGGTGAGCAACTCGGCTTTTCACGCTTCAGTTCTCGCTTTTAACACGCAGCTTCACGTCTGAGTATTTTGGCCTCAAGTTCTTAAAAGCACTCTTCTTCACACAACGTTTCGTTGGAGAAATCATTCCAAGAGGTGGATATGTGTCATTTTAAAGCTTCAAAAATCACAGCACTTTGTAAAACCGATAGTAATATATAGTAAGAGGGGTAAGTGTGTAGCCTGTAGTCTTTCACTTGAATAGGTTTCAATGGTTTATGGCTTTATAGGTCAAAATGTGCTCTAGGAAGATGCCGTGGCATAGGACTGATTGACCGAGGATGCCTTGACAGCTTGTCCCGCATGTTCGGTGAATCACCGTCCCCATGTGAGCACTGCTGCTTGTAGAAGTGCAGATTTACCTCAGGGATAGACACTATGTATATGTACCGTATGGAGCGACATGTCGAGTGTATCCTGTCATGGCAAAGGCTAAATTTATGGATGGGTAAATGAGAGAGGGCAATCTGTAGGGAGACAAGGAGGCTGCAGGTACGTAATGTGTATGTGTCGTGGGCTGCTTGGGTCATGTATTCTCAGATTCATTCAAAGCTGTCCATCTGTGACCAGACGTCACCCTCCCCTCCCCTACTTTCCCTCCCTTCCCCGGCCAGTGGCAGCTCTCTTGTCCTCTGAGAGATGATGGGAAAGTGTCGCACTTCCTCTGCAGAGCTATCGCTCCACAGCTGCTGGTGTCAGCTCCTCTGCCCTCCCTCCCTGCTCGCTCCCTCTCCTCATTTGAAGGTCTTAGAAAAGTTAGCTGCTGCCACCGACTGGTTTCTGTGGGAAATACTAACCTGTCCTCCTCCTATTCCCCCCACACCAATATTGGATTTAGTGATCGTTATCATCATTTCGTACTTGAAAAATCTCAGTGACTGGTTTCACATTTTT
The DNA here is from genome assembly GCF_019176455.1 of Solea senegalensis. NCBI lineage: Eukaryota > Metazoa > Chordata > Actinopteri > Pleuronectiformes > Soleidae > Solea > Solea senegalensis. The sequence goes on from NC_058030.1 coordinate 17,114,542, forward strand.
GTAATGAAGTAAACTGTGCTCTGTTACAGGAATGCCCACCCTCATGGCAGCCATTACAATCCCATCATGCAGCAGCCAGCCTTGTTGGCTGGCCACGTCACAATCCCATCCAATCAGACGCTTAATGTGGGCGTGGCACATGTAATGAGGCAGCACTCGACCAATAACAACTCCTCTTCCAAAAAGAACAAACAGCACCAGATGTCTGCCAGGTAACACTGTCACAGTCCTGTGGCTCTAGGCTTTACAAGAAGACCGTGACATGGCATGGTTTTTCACGTTGACGTCTTTAAGCACGTGTCCTCATCAGGCTCCCCGTCTCTGTTCTTTTTATCAGGAACATGTCAGCCTATGAGGTGTCATCCTCGCAGGCAGTGCTGTCCCCACAGCGCTCCAAGAGGGTGAAGGAGAACACGCCCCCACGTTGTGCCGTGCTGCAGAACAGCTCGGCCTCCAACTGTCCGCCCCCGCAGACGTGTGGAGGCGGCGGGTGGGGGGCTAACGAAGCACAGCAGGCGTCCAGCACCACTCATGACCATCAGCACCAGCACCACGTCCCCAGACAGACCATCATCATCCCCGACACGCCCAGCCCCGCAGTCAGCATCATCACCATCAGCAGTGACACAGATGAGGACGATGACCATAAACAAAACAACAGGTCAGTTCTGGGGGATTTGGGCATGAATGTGGTTCTGTGTACACACGCTAAAGAAATGTGTGTGTGCTGTAAAGACAATGAAGCTTTCATTCACTAACTGTGCTGACTTTGAATTTGTCAAACATGATGTCATGTCATGTTACTGTTACTAACGCTTCTCTGTGTTAAGTGCAAAATGTAACACTGAATTTATAACTTGCAAAAACAAGGCGTGATACATGAGCAAAGAATTTAGAGCTCAATTTAGATGTTGTAATATTAGATTTTCTTACTTACTCAAATGAACTTTCTTCCTACTCATTCCCTTTTATTCCGTTTCCTCCAGCTCATCGTCAAAGCAGAGGAAGAATGTCATCAGTTGTGTGACCGTTCACGACTCACCAGACTCGGACTGCTCCATCAACAACAGCCCCTACACTGTGGCGTCCAGACACACCAACAACAACAACAACTACGACACAAAGACCACCATACTGGACAACTACAACAATGGGAACCCCCGCACCATCATCATCCCCCCTCTCAAAACCCAGAACAGTGAAGTCCCGATAGATTGTGAGCGCCTGATGCCAGGTAAAGGTGTTCTAGCTTAAAGCTCAGCCTCAAGCAATAGCTCGTGACCATGATGGTGTAAGGTGTTGTTGTCAGTGAAGTTGCTGATTCCCTCATCAACCCAATGTGTGTCCTCTGCTCCGCAGATGTAATGAACCATCAAAACTCTGCGTACAAGTTTAAATCCTCCAATGGAGTGGTATCTGGCAATAATCACATACCAGGTGTTGTCACTGGAGGCGGGTCCTACCGACAGCAGCGCTCAGGGCCACACCCCCTCCAGCAGCAGCCTCTCAATCTCAGCCAGGTGAGGAGAAACGTGAAAACTCAAGTGTATGAATGTGTCTCCAAACCAAATCGTAACCTAATTCTTTTCAAGACTTTATGTTTTTCAGTATCGTTTCATACATTCTGCTTTCCAGTTAGTTCCTGGTTCAGTAGTCGTGGTTCCTCAATGTACACCATCCATTCATCCGTCTTCTACCACTTTATCCTCCACATGAGGGTCGCGGGAGGGCGCTGTGCCAGTCTCAGTTGACACAAGGCGATAGACGAGGTCACACCCTGGACAGATCGCCAGTCCATCACAGAGACACACACATAGACAAACAAGCATTCACTCTCACACTTTAGGTCAATTTACAGTGTCCACTTTAACTAATCTCCATATTGCATGTTTTTGGACTGTGGGAGGAACCCGGAGAACCCGGGGAAAACCCACGCACACACAGGGAGAACCTGGGTCTTCTTACTGCAAAGGCACGAGTGCTAACCACTACACCAACTGTGTGGCCCCTCAGTGCACACACAATGTGAAATAGTACACAGAAATATTAACAAAATAAAAAGTAAAGGAAAAGACGTATCAACATTTAATCTGTGTACTGTCCACTGTATTTTAGATAACTGTGTTCCACTTTCTTTCAAATTAATCTTCCATTTTACTTATTCTGTGACGGATCTTCTCCATGAGTTGCACTTCCATCTTTCCGACTATATCTGGAGCATTTTTTAATCGTTTTAATGCTGTGATTCGATACGATATTCACCTACAGTACAGGTACATTATTCCCCCTCTTAATCTCTTACTATTTTACCTCTTCCAGGCCCAGCAGCACATGGTAGCAGAGCGAAACGCGGGTCATCGACGTCAGCAGGCTTACATCACGCCCACCATCGCCACTCAGGCCCCGTACTCCTTCCATCACAACAGCCCCTCTCACACGGCCAACGTTCACCCACACTTGGCTGGCCCACACCTGCCAAGCCAACCCCACCTTTACACCTACACGGCTCCTGCTGCTCTGGGTTCGACCAGCACAGTGGCCCACCTCGTGGCGTCACAAGGCACGGCGCGCCATGCGGTCCAGCATGGAAGCTATCCACCAAGCATCGTCCACCAGGTCCCAGTCAGCATGGGCCACAGGGTGTTACCCTCACCCACGCTGCACCACAGTCAGTACCAGGCCCAGTTTGCCCATCAGGCCTACATCAGCGCCTCGCCCGCCTCCACTGTCTACACTGGATACCCGCTGAGTCCCACCAAGGTCAACCAGTACCCTTACCTCTAGAGAAGACACTGACTGACACTGGAGCGCCTGACCCAGCACTGCTGCTTTTCCTTGAACCTGCCCGCCCCAAACCCTGTCCACATCCTGAACACCCTGTCCTCAACCTCAGACATAAACAGAGACAGAGGAACATGCAATCCTCATGAAACTTCACGTATAACTTGAAGATATAATGACATAAGAGAAAAAAGATTCACAGTCTCTCTCTGGAAGGGAAAGATGGAGGAATTTTCGAGGGGTACCGTACGTTCAAGATGATTTCTTTCACTTTTGTTTTCTTATTCCTCAAAGGGCCAGTTTTTGTTTGGTTTTTTTTGCTTTTATTTGTCTATTCTTTGCTTTATTTTATGTGAAAAGCATTGTCTCAGTAGTTTAACAGGGAGGTTTGAAAGAGGCCTTTTGGGACAGTGGAGATTTCCTGTTTTGTTTTCTTTTATTCCCCTCTTAAATTTGGGATGTGACTGTTGAACAGGGGTTACTGACTGGAAGTTTGGAATCCCAAGAGATTTGGAAGAAGGTGAAATACGGAAACCTGCTGCTCTTCAAAGAAAAAAAAATATTGATGGCCTTGAACTGTCTTAGTATTTCCAAATCATTCATGGTGTGGGGAAAAAGAAAGGCAACTTCCCCCACTCCACCTTCTCCAGTCGAGGAGGCTTCTGGAAATATAACCAACAGAAGACAACAAACTTTTTAGCGCATTTATAGAAATTTTTCATTTTTATTTCACGTTTATGATGATATTTGCGTTTTAGCTAGGTGTCTTAGCTGGGCCCCGTTCTTAGAATGTAGCAGTCAGCACCTGTTTGTTTTAAGGTTTTTCCTTTTTTTTGTTTTTTTTTTCCCCCTGATACCAATAGATTTATTTGTTCCCCTTTTTTTCAATGTGATTGCACAAAGTGGTTATAATAACATAGGCATGTACAACGTGATTGTCTGTGTGTGCTACTGTCAGCCATGCGTGCGTAGTCCTCTCCTCAAAACCCTCTCCAGTCTTTAGATTTCGACCATCGTTCCCTTGTAGTGCCTTACAGATTTTACAACACAGTTTACTTGGCTTGGATCCTGAAAGCCACAAGAGTCTATAGCTATTTGTAGAGAGACATGTTTTCCCGGTGTGACATTCTCGTCTGGACAGTTGTAGCTTTCTTCCAGGTGTAGGCTCAGCCCTTGCTGTTGTTCCTAAAGACGGCTGACCATAGATTAATAGGGATTAATGTCAGAGTCGGTACCACATTGTGCTATTGTACGACGTGTGCATGAAATAACTTGTTTGGGGTACTCACCAAAGTCATAGATAAATTCTTGTCATATTCCCTCGGGATTTTTATGTAAATATGAAAATGTACAGTCGAGCTGTAGCTGCAAACCTCACACAGTGGAACCCAAAACGTGGCTTTAGGTCGGATTATATTCGTTCTTTGTAATCGCACAAGGGAATGCATGCACGTGTGATTACAGGGCAGAGATGTTTGCTCAGTTTTTCACGCACAGGGAATGAGTTGCAGATAACAAGGTGTTGTGACACAGCAGAGGTCGTTTTTTTGTTTGTTTGTTTTTAAAAAGGTTAAGAGCTAGTCAGAAAAGAAGGGCCTGACAGAAAGTGATTGTTGCCATGACAGTGATTCTGCGAGGTCAGATATCGGTGGTTGTTTGAGAGAGATACTGTGTAGGCACGAGAGGGGCTGGTTGAAGGCATAGGTCAGTTTAGGTTGAGGGCAGGGCGAAACGCTCTATCTTAAATGGGACTACAATGGTAGCAAGTTGGCACTGAGCAGGTTGATAGTGACACTGAGCCTGGGTGGTTGGTAGGAGCCGCAGAGGCACAACCGTGCCTGAATGCAAACTTAGAATTCCGACTTGGTTCCTTCATTTTTTAAACTGTGTATTTCTTCAGCAAAAAGAATTGGACGTTATTGGTTGCGTTTGAGGTTTGGGTAGAACAGAACAGAAGGGAAAAGCCACAGTATACACCTGGAAGGGCACCTTGTGGACTTTTTTGTTGCCACTGTCCATTTGTCTTTGTTGCCAGATACACCGCAGACATCTTCACGCCGGCCAGACGGAAACCCAAACCCTTAGAGAACCAATAGGGCTGTCGCTTTGTGTGTTTGACGCTTTATTTAACAGACTCCATTTATTCCTTGTAGCCAATGACTCAAAACAATCTCCTCTTGTTCATTAGTCCTCCTGAACGTGGGCACATGAAAGGTTGTAGTGAAGGCCTTCCCCCTCTCCATCATGGTATGCCATAGTACTTTGCATTTGAAGTGATTTTGTTTTCTTTCTTTCTTTCTTTCTTTCTTTCTTTTTTAACTTAAGACTATGTTGAACTTTTTTGACATGGCTGTAGTACATGTTGTGTTTATTTTTAGAGATTGTTGCAATAATTCTTGTGGATGTTATCTGTATGTGTGCGAGTGTGTGTGTGTGTGGGTGTTTTTATTAAATGTCAGGCTCATTTCTATTTTATAACCTGGGGATTGATGTACAGTAATATTTAGTATTCCGTGGAGGTGGGTGCACCTGTGTAAAGTGTCGCAACACTACTGGCGATCGTCAGTGTTGCGTTGACGATGACCCAATGGGGCTCCTATAGATGCGTATTTTGGTTTGAGGGCGCCACACATCACAGTGGTTTTTTCATCCTGGTACGTTTCATCCCTAAAAAGGTATCCACTCTCTATCAGCTCCAGCATGCAAGCCCTGTATTAGGGCACTGAAAGATGTGATTACATAGTAGGTTGCTAGTTACATCTTCTCTGATCCGTCGTTGTCTTTTTTTGTTGTATTATTATTATTATTGTTATTATTATTTGTGCTACTTTATTTCCTCTCGCTCAACGGGGCCTAAGCGCACGTGCATAAGGGAGATGATTTTCCGTGTGAATCACTTGGCTCCTCCGTTATGAGACAGACTACTGAAACATTCCACTGTTTTGAGGGAATTTGGTGTCACTCACGCTGTCTTGTCCTCGCTCCTCCACATGGACAGTGTTGTCATGCTTTTGACTTTTTACCCCCCACCAAAGAAATGAAACAAAATTGTCCATGTCACAGCACAGCATACAGTAGTAGAGTACAAGCAATCGTCTACAACATTGCTAGAGCAGATAGGCAATAATAACTCCTGGTCATATTGTTTTACCCCCAAGCAAGTGCATTTGTGTACACAGGGAGGATTTACCGAGCATACAGTTCAGTTATAAATTTGTTTATTATATACATTCAACTCTTAGCGCTGCAGTCTGTTTATGGATCACTCTGTTTCCCTGTCATCACTCCACAAACTTTGCTCCTGTCTTAGGCTGATGATCGATAATTATCCAACCTTTTCCAAATTGTTTGACAAGCCAGTTTCTTTTATTTCTTTTTTTTTATGTTGTTCATGGCGTAGCTTTATCGGTGTTGTAAGAAAATGTTTGTTAAAAGAAAACATAAACGTTTGTTTTACATTTGTGTGCCATGGAATAGAATGACATGTTAAAATGAATTTGAAAAAAACAAAACAAAACTATACCTTTAAAACCACGGTCACCTGCACAAAATGAATGTAACGTGACCGTGCGACATTTGAAATGGCTTTAGATCGTTCTCGGCTGGTGACCATTCATTTGATCTCTACACTGTTTGTGGCCATGCATGATGCAATAATTGTACATCGTATCTCCAGCAAAATCCCATATGAGACAAACAACGTGTAATTACCACTGTCTTCATGATCAGGGATTATAGATTAATCACTATTTTCTCAATTGCAACATCCAACGAGTAGAAGCCCTGTATGCGCAACGTCGTGGAAAATTACTTGACCTGTATGATATAATTGTCTGTCACACTGTTTCACATAACCAATGTTTTGTGTTTTATAAAAAAAAAAAGAAAAAAAATGGAGGGAATAAGTGAGCATTAATCTAGATCGAGTGACCTTTAAATTACCAAAATGTTCTTATGGAGAGTGTAAAGCAACTTCTAAAAAAAAACAACAACAATAACACTTAAGCTTTAAGGTGGCATTTGAATCAGTGAAAATGGAATGAGGCAGCATCACACGCTCTGTGAAGCCTGTTGAATACACCCAAGCTTCCAATGTTGCTCATGGAAACATGAGGAAACGTTCCTGAGAGCTTGACACACACACACACACAGTGCTATACATTAATCTTCTTCAGACTCTAAAGTGACAAAAATCAATACACTCTATCCAGTAAAAAAAAAAAAAATCATTTGGCAAAGTTACAGCTGCTTCCCAAAGTACAAAAAGGTTAGGACTAAGTGCAGGTCTTATGTGGATTAATCATATGCTGATGTACTTTGTTTCACCAGAAAATTCATAATATAGCCACACAAAGCATTCTCAAAGCCAATTTCTTTTTCTTTCTTTTTTTACGGGACTATGTTTTCTTTTTCTTTTAACCTTTCTCAAGGAGCTCTCCTTTTGCTGGCTATTCATTGGAGGAATTCAGGGTGAGGTGGTCAAGGTTTGATGCCATCACTGAAAAAGGGTGTCAAGTGATTGCGACATATGAATTTAAGAACCAACCTCAATTTGGATCTACTTTACATGATGGGAAACTGTTGCATTTCCACCTAATTTTACAGAGAATCTTCGCCAACGTCTGTTATTTTGAGTGTTAAATTGAATACAAGGAACCTGGAGGTGGCAGACCAAAGCTGTTTTAATACAGATTTACACACTGCAAAATATCCATCACAATCCCTCTTTGTAATCCTCAAAATTTGTTCAACAAATGGAGTGCAACAACAACAACATTTACCAAGTAATATGCCAGTTTATTTTCTTTTTCTAAAGACCTAAGAGTGCATCAAACCCTGACCCCCTTTTGTGTCCATTGCTGTATGGTTTCTCAATGGTGTAAAACTTCATTATTTGTCGATAAAGCTAATGTGCGCTGCAGTATTTCCTAATATAATAATCTTTTAATTGTCTTTTCTTATTTACTTTTGTTTATTGGGGTGTGATGTCTCATTATTTCAATCTGTTGATGTAGCGGTCTATGTAAACCCCCGTTCCTTAGCCTAATATTCTTAAGTATGTTATGAGAATGGATATTTTACTGGCTTTATAGAATGTCTAAATAAATATAGTAACGACAATAAGAAGGATTAATTAAACCTCCTAACAAGTTGAGTACTTGCTACTAAGCGCTTGTGTTACCATTATGATGTTGTGTGCTTCTCTTAATCATTTTCGTTGTAGAAAAATGGAGTGGATTTATATTAGGCTTCAGAAAAAAAAAAAACTAATGATAGCATTGTAAATTTTACCGGAGAATTTTAACAGGCAAACAGCTTCATCAAAATAGAAGAATATAGCTATTTTAATTGTCCTCTTTACTAACTGTAGGGTGAGAAGGGGCTCGCGTTGTGGTGAACTATGTTATAGCTTGTTATTCACTGTTACTTTTGATCATTTTTTCGGTCTCCGAGGTGAATCGAGTTATTAATGAGAATTTGTATGCTCACATATGCATATTGTATATGTGTAGAAATGTAATCACACTTTGTCTTGGATTTACATTAAACTGTTAAGTCACGGCACCAGTGTCCTTTTCTTTCCTTCTCATTTGTGTGTGTGTGATTGTTATTTCCATCATGATATTCAGGTAATAACATGGACATGAAGATTACTATAGGATGCATCAATGTAGTAACTTCAGATATTATATATTTGAGTCAAAATTGATGATTGACATCATTTGAAATCCATCATCCCTTATGTCTCACACTTTGTAATTACTATAGAATTAAGTATTAATAAGCTATGACCATATTGTTACTGTACGGTAATGTAAATTCTTACCTTGTAGGTTTTGTAATAACAAACTGTTCACATACTGGTTTGACGTCCATCAAAAAAGATTAAATAAGACTTTTCCTCTTTGGATGTTCATATTTACACTGAAAAGCATACACGCTGCTGAAGTGACACTGGGTAAAACACTATTAAGAGAAAGAAGTGAAGTGAAAGTAGATATACATGTACATTCAAACCCAATTATTTATAAAAGTGCAAATACCTGCATTAAAAAGTACAGATATAAAATGAATAGTATTTAAAACCTCGTATTTTTAATGTATATTCTAAATTACTGGTATATATGAACGCGTTTAGGCAAGGGCAACACCATAAAGATGTTAAGTGGCGGTTTTGACAACATCCATAAAGATTTCAAATCATGTCAGACTATATCTCATACTGCCACTAGGTGGGGGTGTGCACCAAAATGTTGATGTGCATGAGGCAGCAATGACGTGATGAGATTATGTGTAGACCATTTGTCTCTCCCTTTATTTTCAACCACAAAACCGTGCCTTGTCCTATGTTCACAACATGTATGGATCATATCACATGTATGTAACCTGCAATTTAGAGAATGTGAGTCCTGGAAACGAATCATGCAGTATGAAAGTGACTGTAGCTAGTCGCAAACACTGGAACGTAACAGGCTTATAGCGACGTGAAACTAGCAGGTTATGTTCTGAAAATAATTGATTCATTTACTGAGAAACTGTCAGTTTGTAACTTTTATTATTAAGTTAATCATTTCCTCATAGCTGCTCAGACACTTAGCAGGTTGACAGTGTCCTTCAGTGAATACACCTTGGTGAAAGCGTCACTGCACGAAGCAACGTTGCCGTGGAAGCCGCAGACGCCAGTCGAGGAGGACCAACCTACTTTTAAAACCCCACTTGGACAGAAAAGAGCCGCAGCCAATGGGCGCGAGCCTCGATAGACGAGCAACCAATCAGATCTTTTAGGAGGCGGGACTAACCCAATCCTTAGGACGAGAGAGGGTAACTATTACCAAAAGAGTGTCAAATGAAGAGCAGCTACTAGCTAGCGTTCATCACGTCCACAGTGAAAAAACTTCCGAGGCAGGCGGCTGCTCACACGAGTGTTAATGACGAAGCACCAGGCAGCTCTTTATACCACGCGTGGACATTTTCTCGTCGAACTGACACAGTTTGAGCTCCGTTTTTTTGGGGGGTAAGTCAGACTGCGCAGCTACAGCATGAGCTGGTTGACAGGAATGTCTGGGGGGAAAAGAGGGAAAATTGTGTTATCTGTGTACTCAAATCAATCAATGCTCCATATTAGCGTACAGCTAACTGTCTGTTTTGGTTCCATGTTGCTGTGATTCTTGTCGGGGAGATGGCCGCTAAAGGGTGAAAGTAACGGGACGGGATGTAGGACAGAGGGACGGAAAGCTAGTCTGTGCTGGCTCTATGTCCACACAGTCCCGTTTTATCATTTACCTACATGCGTATTGACCTGTGCAGAGTAATTAAGGCTGTTTTGTTCACCCAATGGGATGGTAATCCCTCATTTATGCTGGTTTTGAGTGACGTCATTTTTGCATTTCCTCACAGTTGCGTGTCTAGCCATGTGCATGAAGTTTGTTTGACAGTACATAGATAGAAACACCGGTGCTCACGGGTTACCCAGGTTTTTTTTTTTAATTTGCATATGTTTGAACAAGTACTTTACTTAATTGCTTTTTTTGCAGGCAGGGTGACAATATATGCATATACACACATGTAATATGTAATTTCTAGAATGACAAAGCAATATGTAAAGCAAGCTAAGATGTAAACCCAGCCGAAGCTGGATAGAAATAGAAATACTGTGTGCTTTGGAAATGAAACGACACCATAATCAATATAATCAATCTAACATAAGTACCATCATTTGCCAAGGCTGCTCAGTTTTCCATAGTGTCAATATACTCCCTAGATTAAACGTTCTTTTTTAAGAAATTGAATCAAGCTCTCTGTCAGGATCACCACCAAAATGTAGTTGTTTTTTTTCCTTGAATTTCATCCAAATTCATCCTTTACTTTATGAGTTATATTTTTCAGTCAGACAGACAAAACAAACACAGCATCATAGCTGAAAACACTAACCACAGAGAACACACGACCTCGAAGGCCATTCACTTTCTGTATCTGAATCATCATAACTTTTTTCCTTGGGCCTAAATCCCCAGAATATGTAATCAAATTGTGTTCTTAAAAGTGAACAACTCATTTTGACCAATAAAGGCAGAGGTATTAAAGGTTTGATTATTTTCTCAGGATCATGTGCCTAATGTATACTTCTCTTTATAGATAATTGATAAATTGATGCACGTGTAACAGTATAGATTTGATTGTGTTGTGTTGAGCGTCACACTGTTGCTCTTTTGTTTTCCTTTAGCCATTAATTAACTGCAAGCACCTGGAAGGACGGGCCTTAAAATAGAGGAGACCAAAACAAGCAACCATCAGTACACCAAGCTTTCACTAGCTCTTCTTCGGCATGAATCTGCTCTTTCTGACTGGATGAAATGCCTTGACCTTGCCTCTGCCGCACCATGGCAGGTTTAGTCTCTTTTGTGGGATTGGTGCTGATGGTCAAGGCTCCTATGAACATCCAAGGCCACCATGCACTGCTCCTGGGGATGACAGTGTTGGTAACACTGATCGCAGCTGACTCACCTGTTGCAGGTAAGATGACACCTTTTCGCTGACTCACACAAAGTGATCCACTAGTTTGTGCTTTGTGTTACATAACAGCAGAGATCATTATCTTGTACTGTGAATTGTTAAAGAAGATATTTGACTAGTAATGGACACCATAGATTCGAAAATGATCCTGTGAATAATTGACGGAAAAAATACCCAGTTATGTTGGGTCATTTTAGTAAGTACTTTTTTATACTCGTTTACATTTCTACTTTTTCAATATGTCTACTTAAACTTAATCTATATGAGTCAGTCTGGGCACAGTCAAGATCTGTTTTGATAGATTAGTATCTGGTAATGGTGGTCTTTTCCCTCCCTGACTATTGAATGTACTGTGCATTAAAGCACACTTTCAGCAACACCGGACCCGATTACATGCAGTCACATCTACAAGATGCAGTCACAACAATTCTCTTGCTTATGGTCAACTTAACCTGTGACCTTTCAATCATAAGTTTGTTGTCCTAACCATAAGACGGTTGGCAACTCTCCCACTTAAAACTAGTCCTTGCTTTTAATCAGAAGAAAAACATCTGTTGATGACATGTTGCCATGCCAGTGGCCCTTCCGTTTACTGAAGTTTTACAAATGTTTGTCGTATGTGCTAAATCAACAGCATAAATGAACTTCTTCTTGATTTTCATGGTAAAAGCCAAGGTTGCACTTGCTACCTGTCCTTGGATAGCTATAAAATTCCCACTGCGGACACACACACTTGCGCACACCAGCACATTTTGTGTCAGGTTTCTCACCTGAAGAGGCAAAGTATCTCTTTCCCTACCCAGACAGAAGTGGATTTAAACCAATTTCAACTAATTAGGGAAAGTGAAAGAAACTGTTTTCATGGCAGCCAAAAACCTATGATACTAAGTGGTAAACGGATTACGCAGCAGAATTACGCTGCCAGAATGAAAGCCATGTACGGGAAATCAGCTTTGCTAAATCTTAAACTCAAACTCATATAAAAACACCTCAATTTGCAGCTTTTTTAAATTGTCATCACCACTAATGTGGGTTACATTTTATACTTTACTGCTAATGCATTTGTCTGGGCCTCGTGCACAGTGGTGGCAATAAAGCTCTATTTCTAGAGACCACAAAGACATTTATCCGGCTGCTTTTACTCAGGGATTAAAGTTCACATTCTTTTTTGATATGTTTTGTGTTCTCTCTTTGCAACAATGACAGTTGTACAACAAAGTCTGTGAAGAATTTGCTTGTTTCTATTTTTCATTTTAAACATTCACCAGAATCCAGTGTCACTGATTTCCTGGTCTCTTGCTCATGTGGCTGGTGACTAAGAAGTGGGCTGGTCTTACAGACTGTGTGCCGTGCAGAGGTTTTTTGCTGACAGTGTTGATCTGGGTTGTTTTGTGTGTTTTTGGAAGATATCTTTTATCAAAGCAGTGTGGCTGGTTTTGACTGGATGTCTAGATATGTCCTCACTGTTGTGATGAAACTAACTTAAGGAGTATCTCACAGGCAGTTATTTTTTGGCAGAGTGCAAACCACTGTTTCACATGTGTTTCAGCTGTGGTCTGAACAGACTTCAAACAACTGTGTGTTGTTCTGTTAAATACTCTAAATTAGGGTGAACACTATTGCTACATAATGGGAAAATCAAGGGATGGGCCTTGGGTATTTTCTTTTTTCAAATTAAGAATAACAAGTCTCAACATTGCAAACTCCAAAATACGAGTCTCTTGCTTGTCTAAAATACAGGTTGGAACTATTCGGTATGTTTAGCCTATGCACCTCATAATTATTATTTAGACCTTGTAAGTGCAGTCATTTGATGTTCAAGAGCACTAGAAGTTATATTTTCACCTCAAAATTACGTTTAATAAACTCTTGACTTTAGTTGTAAAAGATATATCATTTGTGATATATCAGTGTGATGTAAAACAAAGAGATTTGTCCCAGTGAATCAGTATTTTAAGTTAAGAGCCCTGTAATCTCTTGGTGGATATCATTGGCTCTGTCTGTTGTACAATACTGCAGCTGTACAACAGTGTTATAACCCTAACCTAACCCTACTGTCAGACCCACTCTGTCACTGAGGTGAATTTAACACAAACACTCTAATAGTAAACCTATTGTTCTAAAGTGGGAATCTGTAAGAATAGCCTTGGTTATTCTAAGACAATGGATGCTCATTGTCTTTAGCTTTTGACAACCATACAGTTCATAGTATGTGTGAGATGACAACTGTGCTTCCACAGTGTTAGCAACAGTGACTCCATCAGTTTCACAGCTTTCCCCCTCTCGTATCAGAAAACCACACTTTGTAGTTTCTAGGTCAGATGCTCCCCCAGACTGAGCATCATACATTATTTTTCTCATTCTTGCTCTTTCTTGTCCTCTGCTGAAATACTGTGAAATGATTGTACACGTATACCCTGTAGATCTAAAATGACCATCGCATATTTTACTGGATAATTATGAACTTTATATGTCATACCTTAAAGTTCCCATGCTGTTTGCCTTAACAATCCCTATCTCTGCACTGCAGTTATTGGCAAGTTCAATACACCAGGCTGCAGGCCAGCAACATCCTGGCCAATTACCAGTGCAGTCGACTGCCATGTGAAATGTGATCTTTGTGGGATGACAATATGGCCTTTCATTATTCATTAGCATTGGGAGCCAGTTGCAGATCAATGGGTAGAACCAATCAAAAGCCAAACCCTACGTAGGCTACTTTTGCACTCTCCATGCCTCTGGCTTCAATAAACAGATGTATTGGGGAGCAGCCCCTGGTTGACCTGTATGTCTGACTGGCCTGTCCCAGCATTATTTGGCTGTGGCAATAGTGGGGGAAGCTCATCTGCAGGTGGGTCATTATATCAGTAATAATGTTATTCTTCTACCTCCATAGTCAATGTCCATAATATTCTTACATTGATACATAAAACAAGGTTATTATTTTGTCAGCCATTCTGAGGTTGATTGTAGTTTAGATTTTACATATTTTTTTCCCACTTACCCGCTGTCACCTATTTCACTCTGGTAAGTTGTGAAGAGAGGGTATGGTGGCCGGTAAATGCACATCTGTTAGTGATTTTGTGTACTTTTCTCTGTTTTTTCCAAGGAAGTTTTCCATTACAGTTTCAGCATCTTACAAGTGTCCAAACTTAGCATGAATGTTGTTTAGAACCGCAAGTCTTATTTAACTGCACCTCACAGCATTTTTAAGTTGTTTCTAATGTTGTTTTGTTCTTATCGAAACATTTACTTTCTTGGAGTCCTGATGATTATAATTTATTACCTGCATTTTCCACACTGTTGGGTTACCATAATAATATTATTGGATGTAATTATGATAACACCAGTTGAAATTATTGATTTGTTTACATTGTATGATCCACTGCATAATGGGTACATTAAGTACAGAAACAGTTTCTCTAGCTTCATATTCCTTATCTGTAGCTCTTAAAATATTGTTTTTTAAGGCTTGAGCTTCAGAGGTGACAGAGTCCAATGGCTGTTGGCACATACATCAACGGTGAACAAACATAATTTATGATAAGGGTATGAGCAAGGGCTCTGCAATCAAGTGCCCCAAGGGTGCCCCTAGAAAACCTACAAAACGACCCCTGGAGCCATATCCTAAACACAAAAGGAAAAGCTTTTTGGATTTCGCCAAAAGGAAATGTTCTAAACAAATGCATCGTCCCGCATCAATTTCTCTGGAGCCTTCATCAATTCTTTGTGTGGAGTTACAGATTTTAGCTTGCCTTACTAAAATATTTACCCTTTGTACTCTCTTAGTAACATTGAAGACAAATTGAGAATATTTTCTTGCCAAAACAGCTTTAATTAACCCTTATCTAAGTGGAGAGTCAGTAGATTTCCATGCACAGTTAAGTAGTTGTAGTTTGACTATGTCATTCAATTGATCTGCTGTCCTTGTCCCAGTATACAAGCATAAGTTCGGAAACGATTTATTGCCTGAAGTGTGTCTGCCTCTGCTTCGCAAGGAGGTGAAACACACCATTTCAGCTAGTATTACGCTACTTCCAGTTTAGCATGCAGCTAGTTGTTAGCATGTCAAGTGCCATTCTGTGTTCCTACCATTTATAAACTTGACGGAGCATAAAATCGGTCTCTGTATCAGTTCAAAAAATTTACTGGTGTTGCTGTTGTCTTATTCCTCTGTGTACCGGCTTCCTCTGTTTGCGGGTATAAGCTGTGGGGCGTGCTCGGAGCACCCAAGCCAGCTTGAGGTCTGTATTAGCTGTATTAGGGTGTGTTAGTCTGACGAAATTTGATTGAGTACAATTTTAGTCAGAGTAACATGTTAACAAGTATTTTAAAAGTCATGGTTAGTTTGGACTAACACAACAATAATTACTTTTCTAATGTCATGTAAATGTACTGAGTTTTTGCTCTCCAAGGACTAAATGCCAGAGAGTGGCCTGTTTTGGGAGGACTGAGGCAGACCAGAGGAGGCTGCTGAGTGACAGTCCTCTGGGCCTCTCTAGTTACAGCTTTTTGCTTTCCTTTCTTTCTCCCAAATTCAGCATTGCAAAAGGAGTATATTTGGATTTGTGTGTATGTGGTGGCATGCAGGGTTTCTTTTTTTGAATAGAATAACATCAGGGCATTACCCCATGATGATCACTCTTTGAAGGAGATCACACCATGAAACCCTTGTGTGTCTGTGCGTCTGTTGTGAAGTTATTCTCTAATGTTTGGGGACGTTAATTGTCCTTGTAGCGAACTAAACCTTTAACTCAGATTCTCTCATACTCCATCTATTACCCCTCTTCCGCTTTCTCAATTGAGGTCTTGTACTACTTTCCCCTCCCCCCTATCCTGCTCACCCCTTTTACTCCCTTTGCTGATAGAAAGTATTCTTAGAGGAAAACAAAACAAGTATCACACGAGTATGTGATGAAGGACAGACATGACCTCGGTTTTCTCTCCATTCCCATACTAATTTTATCCAAATCAGATGAATGTGTTTACACTAGATGTTAATAACCAGAGCAAAAACCTTATTTTCTAGATAAGTTATTTAAATGATATTCATACCATGAATATTATTGATTCATAGCTGTTCTTTAATCTTTTAACTCAATGTCAAATGCAGGTTGAGTACAACAACAAGGCTGGGGGTGTTTTACAGTATAATAAATGCAACCTTTATGAAGATAAATTAAAAAGAAAAAATTCAAAGACGGAGCACTTGATCTAATTGAACCCAACTGATAAAAACAATGGAATCTTTCCCATCTTAAAAGCTTCCTTGATAAACCAAATGTCAACACAGTCATATCTTGATTGTTGGACTGCACTCAGCATACGCAGCCCCTGCCAACTGAAAAGAGCCAGTCACGCAAGGAGCTCAGCTGAAAACAGAACCATGTGTGGGGTTGCAGTTAGCTTGCATTAATGCCAAAAGACCCTTTCTTCTCCTCTCTCTTCATTTCTCTCTTTTTTTTTTTCAAATTACACAACCATTAAGTTCCCTTTTTTACAGTACAGACTGGTGAACAGGAAATGATATCATCAGAGGGCCCTGTAATTGCTATCTCAGGTTTCTCAACATAGGAATAAATACATATAATATGTCGCTGTCTACATTATTGTTTGTGGTGCAGTTGTGGTAACAGTTTCCTGGGCAATAAATGTCATTTGCCTGCTGAGGTAATCTTAATCTGGTACGTAGGGTGGTCCAATCTGCCCTGGTTGGTCCCCAAGCGACTACTGAACAGTGCAGTTGGATGTCATATCTTTGTGGTGCTTTTATGTTTTTCTGAGACCAAGAGGCTGCCTTTACCATGGAAACACAATCAAAAATGAGCCTACTTATGCTTTCACCAGGCCAATTGATATCTGGGCTTCATCAACAGTTTTGTCCAAATATTTATTCAGTATTTGATTCTGTTATAACAGTTTTTCATTCTTCCCTTTTGCCTTGTACAGTATATGAGTGCTGAATAAAGGAGACAGGGGGAACGTGTTTTCTGTGATTCAATTTCGGACGTCAGCAAAGCACTGTCTGCAGATGGGCTTCATCAGGTTAACTCTGTTTCAGCCTTGGGATCAGTTGTCATGAAAGGACAGTAAGGCCAAAATCACATTTCACATGTGTTTATTGTTGCACTGACCATTGTGCAGAGTAGAATATGTGTGCTTTATAGTTTACTCCATAGGTTTTACTCCTTCCCTTTCAAAGATGGATTTGTTTTCAAACTTACTAAACATTTATTTTATAGAGGAGACAATGACTTTATTTCAAAACCATTCTACTAAACTGTTAACAATAATAAAAAAAGTAAATGTAAGCAAGTAAAAGTCCTTCTGATGGTAACACTGACAGAAAAATGTGCCTTCTTAATTTGCATATACATAATTTAAATTGTTCATATTCAGACACACATTATTCAAACAATAATTAATCACATACATTCATGGATTAGTCGGGAGTGATGATCCAGTCAGTGATCTCATAAGATTCTGCCAATATCCATCCTGGGTAAATGGATTAATGCCATTTCAATGACCAAATTTGTGTCTGTCTCCAGAGAGAGGCAGAGTCTCTCTCTACCCAGTTCCATCTCTTTTTATTCCATTATAAGGATTTTCTAAAAGAACCTCACATCTGCTAACAGCAGCAATCATCCCTCTCTTGTCAGAATCCTTTTTACATGATTGCTGGCTGTGATCCAAGCATGCAACTGGATCTAGAAAGACACAAATACAGAAAATAAACCATACAAGCCACAAGATGTACAGTACATAATTTCTCCATTGTTTTACATTTATAGATAGGTAGGGTATTTTTTTTAACAAAATCAGTTATTTTATAGATTAAATGTTATAGGTCTACAGTAAAAGATAAATAGTAACATGGATGCTACCCATAATAGATCCGCTCTGCTGCTATCTAATAAATCAATGCAGCTGTATGCAGCAACAGCTTGTTTACAAGCACATATAGTGTGGGGCACAGAGAGTTGTCAAAATTGGTCAGATGCAAATAAGTCCAGTGCCATGTACAAGGCAGCTATTCATTAACCCAAGTGTTGGCTAAAAGACACATCACGGCCCGATGAATGGAAATAGAATCTCATTAGCTGGGAGTTCTTCATCTATTGAATTAATGAGATCCTCACTGCATTAATTCCTCAGTTTTGCCTGAAGATTGAGACTCTGCCATATTTTATATTTCATATTTTATACGGAACTGGCACATGGTGTCTTATCTTACACCAAACATACAGCCAAACAAAGTACATAATATTGTTCTTGTTGCACACGCAGATGTGCTGCACAGTTTTCCTTACATTCCAAAGGAAAATCAGTTCATTTCCTCTGTAGAAAAGTGCTGTTTTATGTATCTGCTTTATAATTAACCACTAAGCAAAGGTGTAATTAGTGATCACACTCATTGGTTCATTGCAGGTTTTACCCAAAATGCACCAATTACTAAAAATGTAAAACCCCTTTGGACAATTCAACCTTTTTTTTCTTACTATTTCTTGGATTTGGCTACATCATAAATGCACGTACGAGTATTATAACTTGTGACGATGCAGAAAGAAATGTGCAGTTTCTGTTTGGTCACTTTCATAAAGATGCAGCAGTGGCAAGAAGCCAGTAGGGTACTTTTCCTAAAGTACCAAGGTATTTTCCTCAAAGCCATCATAATAAGCACTGTATACAACTACTATACTGAGTGAATGATTTTCTCTCCATTATATTGTACCCCAGACAGTTAAATTAGGTGTTGATTAATAAAACTTTACTGGAATACTAATATATATTAGCTAAGTGCTTGGCATTTATGCTGTTGTGACCTGATATTTGAAGGTGTCCATGGTCTTCGTGCTCCGTTTCAAAGTCGGGCCCAACAATGAGTGGCCAGCCGAGTGTGTCACACTCGTGTTTCGGGGGAACAGGTGGCAGCGCTGCTGCGTCTTCAAGGCCTTTGTCAGTTTTAGCCGACTGTAATGTCAGCCCCAGTGTTAGCTGCTCTCGCTCACTCTTTTCCTAGCTACTGTCTGTTGCATGCTGACTTTCATTACCATAGATTAACCTTCAACTCATAAAACCATGCATCCTTAATTGTTAAGAATCACCAGCCTGTTATTTCTGCAAACACAGTTCAGCTGTTGTTCTTCTCCACTGCCAAAATCCTCATCCTTCACATCACTGTCATATTCAGTACAGTTATCAGTGTTATCATCAATCACCTGTCAGCGATTGTATTTGTCTTAATTAGCTGGATGCTGTGGCAACTTTTCATGCAAGTGTGTTTGTCCTAAATGGAGTCAGGAGTGAATTAGATCATCACTGTAGGGTTGTAATGACATCATGTGGCATTTTGAGGTCATGTACAGTGGCACAGTGTGTCCTCAAAAAATCAGCTTGTTCCTATGTCAAACATGGTATATATCTTTAAGTTGTTTTTAGTATATCACTTAAAATCTACATTGACAGGCAGCCAAATGCAAAGTCAAACTGATGATCTATAAACGTCGAATGACTATAAGTTAAGATGGAGAATTGCACACACATATTTCCACTGACTATTCACCATTTTCCATGTTTCAGTTTTCCATCTATTAATGGTTACGCATGTTGTCTGGTGTGGGTTTATGTGTGTGCGTCTGTCCAGCTGTGTGCTGCATCCCTCAGTGTTCAAACACAGCAGACAAAGATCTGAGTTGTGCTGTTTGGAGATTGTGCAGCACACAGTAACCTTCGGAGAAAAAAGACCCACTGGCTCTGATATAATAGCACATTGAGTCAATTAAGGTATCGTGTAGGTTGTAATTAAGTTGGGTGTTTGTTTTTTTTCCTGGGCCATGCCAGAAGCCGTCTGAATGAAGTGATGCAGTAGATTTAAGATGAAGTTTCAGCAGTATGTTATTTTTTTGTGTTACATTGATCTGTTCTGTGGTGCCTCTGTCAAGATCGAGAATAGCACTGTCCTTTAGCTGAATCTGTAAATGTTTTCAAGTGTATATTATTCTGCAGCTCTTGTTCTCTACAAAGAGCATCAACATTACCAGCTGCTGCATAATGTAAAAGTTATTGGTGGTGGCATGCTTCTGGAAATGGCAATATCGAGACCTATTGCGTTGACCTACTTCCCTTCAAAGACCTACTTTGAAGGGAAATTTCTGGTTACGTATTTTAAATTGAGCTTAGAATCACAGCATCTTCACGCAAGTGAGCACATTAACTCATCTGCCTTTGTTTGTCCCATTTATCTGCAGTTGCCTACTGCACTCCAGTACTGTGGAGCCAACCATGTGTGAAAGTTTCATTTCATTATCCATGCCACTTCATTTTTGGAACACTATTGTTATAAAAAATCTAAACACATTTCAAATTATATAAAAGAGTGAAAGTTATGCAGCTAACCAGAACCATTAAAAGGTCTATTAGCATGAATAGTTGAGGAATTATGATATACTGTTCCCATCAGTTCACATAGCCTTTCTGAAACATGTTAGACTTTCAACTTATTGTGTAATCAAAGCACGGTCTGTGTTGTGTGTCAGAGGTACTGCAGCGTTGCTTCCTGATTAGCTGGATCTTGTAGCATCCATCACTCTGAGGTCAATTACCATAAAAAAAAAGAGAGCCAGAACTGATTCATTTTTGGAACATATGGTCAGTGCATGCTTGTCAGCATCTTCCCTTGCAAACTGGAAATGAGGAATATACTGTATCAGCATTTCTCATGATTCCCCAGTGTTGACTTGGTCATGGTCTTTTTTCCTATAGCAGCTGGAGAATTCCTTTTCCCTTTTTTTATTTGAGATTAATATTTCCATTTTGTTACTACTTCAATGCTATGAATGTTATCAGGGCCCTTTTCACATACTGCACCACTACTGATTTCTGGTCATGCTCACTTTTTCATTCTAGTTGTGTCAATAGTTGCTGTCAATATCATATTGATTTTTTTTTTTTTATATATATAATTCATGGTAACGTATAACATCCAAAAAGCCACCACAATTTTGTCAGATAGTCTCATACATCATCTGTGACCCCTGCACAACAGGAGATTAATTCCTTGTTGCATTGTATGACCCTGTGAGTCTTATTTCCTTAGGTCGTCTGGGCCATTTCAGAAATGTATTGCTTGCATTGCATTTTTCTCCGCTTAACATCAGATATTTAATTTATTCTGGACTGAACTAAAATGTTTCTTTTTCAGATAAGTTGCCTTTAGACTCAACACACCACCCCATGGGAGATGATACAAGTTCAACAGGATCATTACCATCTGGCTTACCAAATGCACATTACACTACCTTTGAGGATCTAGATCCTGGTGCCCTGCCATCTTTAAGTGAACCTGACTATGAAGCTACAACTGCTGTCATGGGCTCTAACCCAAAATTCGAGGTACTGGCTAATCTATCAACGGCCTGGAAGCTGGCCAGGACAGATTCTGCCAAGCAGTCTTCCTCTACTTCACCAACTCTCAACTCTCACTCGCACATATCCTTAACACGCTCAACCCTCTCCACTGTGAGGTCAGCAACGCCTCAGCTCCATCTTAATTCTGAACTGAAAGCTCCAAAATCAACCCTAACATCTTTCAGCATGCAGCAGAATGTTGGGTCAAAGCAAACACAGACAGTCATTAACTCACAACCCAGTCAGCCTATTGAACTCCCTAATCTGGCTTTTACTGACTCACCATCAGATGAACCTTACAGTAAAGTATTGGATATGAACCATTTTAGCCCCAGCAGGGCCCCACTGCAGGAGAATAAACTGACTCATGACATGAACATCCCACACAGCTCAGAATTTTTGGCCCCTGGCTACAATGTGCCCCACTTCTCCCCCCACCCGACATCACATTTATCTGAACCCACTGAGGTCACTCCAGAGGACTTTTACCCCACCAAAACAATGGAAGTGGACTGGGGTTCTGGGGACTACTTGGAGACAATGTCAGTCTTGGATTCAGATGGAAACAACTACCCTCTGGTCACAAAGGTGCCCTCTGATTCTGATGATGAAGAGGACTATACAGAAACCTATGACACATCTTTCCCTTCCAGATTGGGCATATCTCCTTCCTCCTTGCATCTTCATCACATCCAATCTTCTCTCAGCCTCATGACAGCTTACTCCTCCGTTGTGCCTCTAAAATCCATCCACCCTTCCTCTTTTTCCTCAACAATTCACTACACACTGGAACCTACAGCCACAGCTCACAGTGATATACCTGATGCATCGGATATAGATTGGCCTGATACTGTGACAATCCAACCAACAGACGTGCTTTTACCAGACATGAACAGCTTGGAGTATTATACCATTCAGTTGACCAAGGAGAACAATAGTTCGGACGCTGGTGCTGAACACAGAGGGAACATTACTATCGTGTCTATTACAACTACAGACACCACGCCCACCAGCAGCTCCACCGATGATGCCAAACCGACTGAGGAAGAGTCTTCCAGTGATCTGTCAGGGTTTGAGCCTTATGATGAATTCACCACAGTGGAGACTCCTCAACTGGCCAATGTCTCTGAGCCTTTACTGGATCCTTCAATAGTCCCAAGTTACTTCTTTGATCCCACTTCCTCCATGTGGGGTGGTAAGGTATCCACCACAGACTGGTCTGCGTCTGCTCTTTCTGTTGGCCTGGACAGTCCTGCACTAACGGAACCTCTACTACCACATGTCACACCTTTTTTGCCAGACTATGTAATGTCATCCTCCTCTTTGACAGACGTCCACTGGTTTGTTACAGAGCCATTTGAACAAAGTACCATACACACCACTCCTGTCTTAACTGCAACCATAGACTTCTCTCCTGTTTTCACTGAACCTTTTATTAACACAACTGCTGAAACAACAGACTTCACTCCCCAAGATTCTACTTTCACAACTGAACAAACTCAAAATATCACATCTAATGTCACTTTCGGACCCCCAGTCCTTTTGGGTGATCAGGGGGTGACTGAAGAAGGAGTTGACATCTCAGCCACAATGACCTTGATCCCAACCAGCAGCGAAGCTGATACAGTCTCTGCTCTTCCCTCAACTCCTGCCACCACGACTTCTCATCAAGCTACAACTATCACTGCCACCAATGAAGCCTCAACTAACATCAGTGTCATCTCTACCACCGGTGAAATGACCACCACAACAACAGCAGCACCACCGTCAAGACATTTCCTCTGCAATGTTGACGGTTCTGCTTATTTGATAAAAATTGGTAAGTGTGACATTTCATTTTCCAACTGCTTCGCAGGTACTACACAATTATGAGTTTGAAATGTAGGAATATGACAGATTTCTTACGATGGAGCAAAACTATAACTGTAAAGGCATATTCTCTCTTTTGAAGGTTTTCCCTCTGGGGCCACTGTTGGACATGCTAAGTCTCAAATCAGAGATATACTGAAAATGGAATTCAACAAGTCAGTGGAGCTGCAGGTACATTTTTTAAATTCCTCTTGTGATGTGAAGATGTTGTGGTGTGAGACAATATCATGCAGGTTCTTGTTTATGTTTATGTTATTAATAAAGAACATATAGATGTCTTTAGACTGAATGAATATATAAGTGCACCATTTATCAATCCATGTCCCCTCTTTTAATGTTACGAATCGGTTTGATAAAGCTGCTTTGCTGTTCAAACTTCAGTGTCTTCAAATCAGTTAATACGAACTTCCACAGGTGTTAAACCTTTCTGCTCTAGCTCTCAAACAGGGGAGATGATGTACAGTAGATACTCTGGGCTAACACTCATACTTTTGACTGGCAGACGATGAGCACACAGACACTTGGCTTGATATGGAGCAGTCTGGGCATTTATCTCTCCCCACTGGCACAGAATTAGCACATTAGTGCCTTACATTGTCTCTGCTAAGGTTAACTATGCCCAGTCCCTGTCTTCTCATGCTCCATACACTTGACTGCAACGCTCCCTCTATTGCTCATAACTCAATCGCAGCACTCATGGGATTTGTCGAGCAAATTGCGTCTCTCACGTGACACTAACGACCCTCATTCACACCATCACCATTCACATCATCTCACCTTTTTTGATGCGTCATAAATTTGGAAATAATAAATAGGATTTGGGTCTTTTATGAAAATCTATTCAGTGTAAGCAATGATACTTCTGTAGATTTGACTTATAGTTTGTAAATGAAAAGGAGTGCCTACATTAGACCAACAATTACAATTATTAAACAATTGAATTGAATTGGACCAAATCATTCCCTAATAATAATAATAATAATAATAATAATAATAATAACAATAACAATAAAAGTTACTGACTTGTCCTATAAGGGAGAGACCCTACAATGTTACCATTACATTTTGATATATAGTATAAGAGACTTAAAGTGTAAAGAATTTAATGGACCATCATATAGACTGTATAGTGTGGATGTGCATTTGTGGCCATGCAATAAACAAACAACAAACCACACCGCTGATTATTTAAGACAAGTGAGCTTTGCAACTGTGAATACAAAACAACCACTGAATGACTCATCTGTCTGATGTATTACTTCTTGTCCGGTAAGGTTGTGGACCCTCCACCAAAGTTTGTGTTTCGGGTGGTGTCTGGTCCAGTTGTGTACACAGCCATATCTGTCGTCAACACTCTGCGAAGGTCGAGGCGGCGCTTCCTGTATGTGTCTCCCAACTGGACGACGCCTGATAGAAAATATCATGTGCACACAGGTAAATTGCCTTTCACAATCTGACTTTTGGGTATTGCAGCATTACTATAGTGTCAAGAGTTTGAAATTCTGAGTCTTTGTACTGTGTGCAGTGCTCCAGTTTGTTCCCAGTCACATAGATGTGAGGCACTGCAACTTCAGTGGAAGCATTGAGAAGGGGTTGACCATGGCCTTTGCCGAAGTGCGTCGCCGCTCAAAGGAGTCAACAAACTTCACAGTGCACGTGAGTGGGGTCAATCAGGCGGGGAAAGCATGCATAGGGTTACACCTGTGTTTCAGCAAAGTTGATGAAGTAATGCTCTAACTAAGTAACTGACTGAGATGGTGCTCACTTGACTGATGGATGACAGTGATCGCTGTCGCGCTGGTTGGTTTTAATTGGGTTATTGCTTCGCTACCAGAAGCTGTGAAATTGAATCACAATTTAGAGGATTTTGTGTAAATGAACTGTGGCAGAAATGGTTCCCTGCAGAGCCAGAGAAAGTTTCACTTTCTGGAAGATCTAAATTACTACTTGGATTTGATGGAATTAGACATATGCTCTATACTCTATCCAGCCTTTTCCATAATTTATGAGGGCAGGGGAAACATCAACATCGTGAGCATAGTAACCTAGACATTACACTCCCCATCCACATTCTCAAATTCTGATATCGGATCCTATCGTAAGACACCCACTCCCTGGTCCCTTCATCACGAGAGGCTGTTTTATGTCAATTCTGTTTTGAACGTCAAAGCACAGATATCCAGCAGAGGATGTTCATTTTAACCAACTGTATCACTGCATCAACTAGTATTTCAGTCAATATGCAGTAAATAATGCACCTTAAGTCTCTTATTTTTGTATCTGTTACCTTGGTCACTGCATTTATCCTCTTGTGTTCGAATCTCAATAATGCACCAGGTTTTTCCAGACCAGGCAATTCATGCTGTAGTTGAAAAAAATTAATAGACTTGTATGTGAATAAAGATCTAATGTGGCTATGCGTTTTTCTTCTGTTGAGCTTTATGTAATCCTATTACAGTGATGTCTGTGCAAAGTAGTTAAGTGGAAAAAAATAAAGAATTGAATAGAGGATTTGTCACAGCATAAACATCTTTCATATCAACTAACAATGCTTTTCAGATTGGGAACTTTATTGCAACTCTCTAAGAGATTAAAAAGCTTTCCCTGGAGCTACATCAACAGCAGAGTGGGAAAATGTTTTGTATATTGTCTGATGTGATGGATTATCTGCTGGATAGTACATCTCTGTCTAATTGTGTTCCAGATTATAAACATCACAATGGCGATTCCAAAATATCAGGAACAACGAGTCCTGAGGCAACCTGTGGACATCACCTTCACTGTCCGCGGGTCAAGAGGTTATCTGATAGGGTCAGAGGTCAGCAATGCTCTGATGAAGCTCACCATGGTAGAGTTCAGCTATTACATGGGTTTTCCTGTACTGCAGATTGCTGAACGTAAGTACCACAAGTCTGACTCATATTTTTGTCATGTCCATGTGACATTATGCAACATTCCTGTCATTAACCCCTTTTCCCCCCAATAGCTTTCCATTACCCAGAGTTGAACACCAGCAAGTTGCTTCGCTCCTCCTGGGTTAGAACAGGTATGACTGAGTTCACTTCTTACTGTGGCAGGTGGAAACACTCTTATAATGTCTTACAGCATAAATAAGATGAACGTTTTTCACACGTTTATGTTTTCTGCCTACATAGTGTTACTGGGTGTGCTTGACCAGGAAGTGGGCGAAAGAACTTTCCAGGCCAACATGGAACGTCGTGTGGCCATGTTACTTGGGGAGGCAAAGGAACCAGTCAAACGTGTTAAGAGAGCCACCACCATGGGCAATAGCAGCGTACAGGTACATTACCTATCTTTCTCTGGAAACCGTATACACCACATTAGATTTATTTGTGGAATTGTTTTTCTTTCAAGACAAAACTTCATAAAACTCTTAACGTAGAAATCTGTTGATGGATTACTTAGAAAAATCCTGAAAAATCTTCCTTCCTTGTACCATTTATGTCATTGTTGCCTGATGCAAGCTCATTCTAACTACCTTGCCCGAGTACTGAGGGCTCATTATGTGTGGTTGTAACCAGTGAAAGCTGCACTGCTTTACTAATCAGGCTTGAGCTTTTGTGGGCTCCTTCTGCACCTGTTCAGCTCATCTCTAAGGGGACAGGATAGAGTTCTGTCACCATAGCAACACCATCCCATTCAGCCCAGGGGCCAGCCACTCGATGACGACAACCTCACGGGTCCTTGTTCTTTCTGCTCTTCCTCATTTCTCTGGTCCTGTTACTTGATGGCTCCTGTGAGCTGCAGAGCTGCTAAGAGCAGATCAATTATTCATTTTGTCTTTCTCTGTCTTGACCCTGCAATCAACAAACTTGGCAATAACAGTGTTTATATCTGACAGTGAGCAATGGAGACGGGGGTTGGTAAAAGATTTGGAATTCCGTGGAACGGGGAGAGCAAAACACTTTGAAATAGTGAGGCGTTGTGAGCGATGCATAACTAATCCAACATCACAAAGTCAGAGTCCATAAGGTGGTCTTTAATCAAGGGGTCATTGTTGGCTGATTATCAGTCTCACTATTCCCGACCTCTCTGCCTCCCACGTCATTGTCTCCATAAACCCACAGCACAATGGCAAAAATGTGCAGACCATACAGTTTCAATGAACGTTCTATGTTTGCCTCTGTGCTAAGATTATATCTCTAATTTTAGGTTCTGACTTAATTTTGTGACTGTATATTGATGTCCTTTTGTTCGGCTTTGATAGGCTACCATCATTATGGAAGCCTAATGTGTTTTATTTTACATTTCAAAGACACAAAGACGTCTTTGAGTGTCTATTGGATATACGACAGAGAGTGTGGCGACTCATTATATCCAGTATAATGACTGAACACACACACACACACAGAAGGTATCAGTGTGGCGCTGTCACCTATGAGAATAACTTATGAGTTTGTCTGGACAGATGAAAGAGGAGGTTGAATTGGGGTCATGAAATAACACACATTCGCACTGCTGTCTTTTCACTCTTCCACTCTAATAACCATGCATGGACTGGATTAGATCCGATGAGGCCTGGCCCAGCCATTTTTCTGTGTCAGCTCAGGCATGACCTGTGCTTTACTCTCTCCAGTAATGCAGACAGCAGACTGTGCAATGCCTCAGGGCACACAGAGGGAGACACACACACACACACACACACACACACAGATAGGCAGAGAGAGATAGAGAGAAATGATTTGGCAACATGCAAAAATAATGAAAACATTTATATTTTGGAAATCAGAATACCGAATGTGTGCACGTGTGTGTAAATAACACAACACAATTATCATGTTGCTTGACAGAACTGAGCAATAAAGTATAAAATATGTCAAAGAATATGAATCTTGTACAGTATAGTAGCTTTCAGTCCAACATGGGGCAAATGAGGAGGCCAAAGTTGATGGGTTAATTTTAGTTTATTTGGTTACAAAAACAAAATAATTATTTATTTTTCTAGATTCCGTGGAACATGAGGTGCCATGCTCGCCATTATAAAGTAATTTGACACTATGTTCATTAGGGCCCGTGTTATTAAATTTTTAATGGCGAGAGTGTGGTGCCACATCTTTCATAGGCTACATATTCATTTACCAAAGTGTTTCATTTCCAAGTTGTTTGAGCACTTTCTAGCTGTTGGGGAAATAACATTTACTAACTCATAACAACAAATGGGAATATCTAAACTAAAACAGTTTGCACAACTCATTTCAACTTTGACGGACTCGTGTTACACTCGCACTCATCTGAACCTCGGAGTGTTTGTGTTCTCAAAGTTAGAAACAAATGAGGACAAAGAAAAAAAAATAGGAAAAGTGGTGTCATGGAAAAAGTTTATCAACGCGATGATTAGTAAACATCACCATTCGCCACGCTTTGAAGTTTGCAAGCCTGGATCTCTGAGCAGGGCAAAGAATGAATATGGTCTATTAAGTGTTTTTTTTTGCTACATCTGGACGTGTTTATGTTTGGAAGATGCCATGATGTCTGCCAAGAGTTTAAAAGAGACTTATGGACAGCACAGGCTGTCATTTCTTTTTAGTAATTACACACGTTGATCACTCTGTGCAGCTGAATAACAGCAGCCTACAAGGAAGGGGCTTTGACATCTTTTTCCACATAGACAATGGTTTATGTGTCACAACTTGTGTTCCCCTAATATTTTGCCAGATTTAAGTTTAATTGTTGTCTCTTTAATGACTTTGGTCATTAAAAAGATTGTACTTTTCAATCTGTTTGTACTGTATGTATCTGTTCAACTCTACTTGACTATACAAGTGAAATTGTACCTTCTTTCCTTAATGGCCTCTTCAAGGTTGTAAGTACGAACCGGCTTGTGGGTGACGACCACCCGTTGGAGATGCTGTATTTTGTGGAGGATCTCAGTGGTCAGAGAGTTCCTGCTGTCCAAACGGCCAGCCTGCTCAACAACCTGGATGTTCAGCGGGCTGCCATCATCTTGGGATATCGTGTCCGGGGCATTTTAGCTGAGCGTGAGTATCTCTCTTGCATCGTAGATAACGGGCATTCAAGGGCAGCCAAATGATGAAGTGATTAAGAAGATGGTCCTTGACATGTGTAAAGTAAATTACTGAAGGGTGGGAAAAGCACTGAGTCACTGCCATTTACTTGAGTGCTGGTAAGGAGTTGAAATAATGTAGGTATTAATGGATTTCCCCTAATTTCCTATGATTCAGTTGTTACTGCAACGTGTGCATTGCAGTTCGATGCACTTTTCTAGGTTTCCGAGTTGAGAGGAAAACATGTTGGAGCAGAAGCGAAGAAAGAACAATATTATGAAACGTGTTCATCAGGTACCAACAAGAAGAAAATAGAATAAAAACAGGCTGCTGGCTCCATGTGTTCCTTTGTGTGTTTATGGTAACATCTGAGCTAATGACTTCCCCTTATACATGGAACCTTAATTCTGTCATCCTCATTAAGAATCTAAACAAGAGATGAAGGCCTAATGAGTGCACCTCAAGGGAGTTCTTGTGCTGTGCTGACTGTGTTCTCCTACGGTACTTTCCCAGGAGACGAAATGAGTTTTAATTAAAACTAATGAAAGTCTGCGTTGGAGATTACTACAATGAGACGAGCGCTGGCACTCCACAAACACTGCATGTTTAGCTTACTATCCACAGAAGCGTTTCCAAATAAGATTAAAACTGATAGTTCAGGTTTTTTAAATGTGGGGGGTGTCTAGTCAGTATTTTACGTACATTCCTTCAGCCTCCAGCACACTGCCTGTTTGGAGCTGAAGAAGGGAGAACTGGAGCATGTTTCACAAATTTTTTTTCTGTGTATAAAGAAAGTGTGAAACATGTTGGAGCCCTGTAAAATGAGGCTCAACAGCCCTTTGTTTTGTTACAATACTGTCATTAACAAAGTTCTGTCTTTAACAGGTGTGTCAAAATATCTTTTTCAGTGTCAGTTCACTGACACTTTTCTATCGCCTTTGCCCTAAAGCTGTAGAGAAAGTGACCACTTTACCCTCAAACACCGAGAACACCAACGTGTGGATCATCATCGGCGTGGTGATCCCGCTCCTTGTCGTCGTCATCATCATTTCAATCCTGTACTGGAAACTGTGTCGGACGG
This sequence comes from Solea senegalensis, assembly GCF_019176455.1. Lineage (NCBI taxonomy): Eukaryota > Metazoa > Chordata > Actinopteri > Pleuronectiformes > Soleidae > Solea > Solea senegalensis. Next base: position 17,145,223 of record NC_058030.1, read on the forward strand.
ACAAGCTGGAATTCCAGCCAGACGCCATGACCTCCATGCAGCAGCAGAGACAGAAGGTAGGGTCCTATCAGGAATTTACTGTACAGTGTCTGACCAAGGCTTTATTGTACTAGTGTGTTCTGGACATAAAACATATGATATATTCACATGCCTGTGGAGCACATCTATCTATCTATGCAAGAACTGCCAAATATTGTATATGTTCTGCATTAAAAGGTTTAAAAGTTACAAAAGTTAAAAGACCACCTCTGAATTAGAATGTGTTGTTAATAAATGAATTAACGAGTTAGTTAATTAATGAGGTCCATTAGTCAATGTCGTGATTGTGCTGTAGGAATGCACAGAATCTTGACTTTTTAATCAGTTCCTCTTTTAGATGAGTTGCTTAAACTTTAATGATCTCAGTAGAGAGACTTATTACAGGACACTTGTTCGATGAGAAGTCATTATGCTACTTGAGATGGGACTGTGATGCTGTTTTAATTTATATAAAACTCTTTTTTCATATATATATGTTTTCTTACATGCTCTGCATCAGCAGCCCTGCATTTGCAAGAATCACAGAACAAGCACAGGCACTTAATTATTAATCACATGCTACAATATTAACATTGACCACCATTTCTGTTTTCATTCAGACTTCCTCCTCCCTCTGCTTCTCTCTATTTGCTCGCCCTGGCACACAAACACATTGACATAGACGTATCTGTACAGAGAGACTGGCTAAAAACAGCATTAATAGATGTATGTGTGTGTTTCCGAATTGAGTGGGAAAGTTAGATGCAATCAGTGGTTACTCGAGATGCATTCAAATCCCTGGAGTGAACTTACTGGGCCATCATAAACTCAGATGTTGGTAATAATACCACTCAAGCCTTTTCCTAAAATAGATTTCTTGTGTAATGGATGAAAAACAGTCCGACTGAATTGTTCATCATTCCTTCTATGTCGGTCTTTTCTCATTCCCCTCCGCATACATTCTTTAATCACTTTGCTTTTGGGTTAATGCAATGAATCTAATGTGCAGGCCTGTTTAATTCAATCATGTGTCACTTAACACCAGTGTTCTTCTCTTAGTCCACTATGTCATTCAGAGAATCAAGGACCTCTCTTCAGCACACACTCCCTCCAGCTAAAAAGAATATAGAGTTTAGTGAGGAGTCGGAGGGGGACTATGAGGAGGAGGAGGAGCAGGAGTATGAAGATGAAGAGGAGGGAGAAGAAGAAGAAGAGGAGGAAAAGGTTAAATGGGGGAAGGTACAGAGCAGTGTCTCGTGGTTTGTAGGAGTTGTAGTGGAGATGTTGCTTGTTGGTGTGTTTGCTGTAAACAGAAGCCGTTCTTTGGTGATTGTTTATTTTCAGTAGTCTAGAGTTCATAGTCCAGATTTTGAGTTTTGAGGATGTGTCAGATACAGAAATGACAGCATATTCACTGTCTCTCAACCATTTCTTCTGATCAGAGACCAGTAGCTCCTTCCAAGGGTGACAAGAGAATGAGCAGTGAAGAGGAGGAGGAGGAGGAGGAAGAAGAAGAAGAGGAGGAACATGAGGAGAAGAAGACAATAAAATATATAGGAATAAAACCAGATGTGCAAAGAAGACAAGAGAGCAAAGCAATGCTTAAGAAAACAGAGTGGATGAAGAAAGAAGAGAAAACTAAAGCGTTTTATAAAGGAAGAATAGGCAAAGATGAGGTACACCTGGTAGTAGCCATAGACACAACATGCTTGTTGGCATTAGTGTACTTGAGAATCCTGCTTTGCCAAATTAGTACGAGAAATAGAAAATGTGGACGTAGCTTCTGTGTTTTTGTCTTTATATCTTGTAAAGTAGTATATTTATAGATGTCATTTTGTATCAACGGTTTGTGTGTGTAATTTACTGTTAGAATACACTTAATAGGGACATACGGCGACATGGGTTTTGCGACACAGTCCGAATGAGAGCCTTTCGAAACCAAGCAGAGGTTAATTGGACAGTAAATTGACCGTGTGGTGTGTGAATGTGTGAGTGGATGTTGTTCATCTCTATATGTTGGCCCTGCAAAGGACTGGCGACCTGTGGTCCAGGGTCTTTCGCCCTGTGTCAGCTGGGATTGGCTTCAGCTCCCTCATGTGGAGGATAAAGCGGTAGACAATGAATGAATGAATACACAAAGTAGTAATTACTGAGTAGTGTTGTGTCACTATAGCTGTCTGTTTACAGTCACTCAGCCTCAGTGTTATTTATACTAAAAAATAGCTTTCATAGTGATAGTGTTTTAAATGCAGTCATTTTGCAGTTGTTCTTATGCTGTAGGGGGCAGAACAAACGCACACATGCACTTTCATACTGAATGCAAGCATCAGACTATTAGCAGTTTTCTCCCAAGCCACTTCTAAGCCACACCATTTTGCCTCAGTAAACTCAGCGAGTGTGTGAAGCGTTTTATTAACAGGAGCCTGGCTCTGCGCTTTTAGCTCCGTTTCAGTGTCACAGCACCAGAGTTTCTCTCTCGTACGCTGAGATCAGACATCCTCTGTTTACGCCTTTGCTGTTGAAAAGTCCCGTGGGCTTTACACTCAAGTAGTCTCACTGCTTCCTTTGCCAGTCTCCATCCCCCACCACCTCAAAGGAGAGCTAGCAACTCAATGTTTCCCTGTCCCTCTTCTTTCCCACAGCCTTTCTTTGTATTCATTCATATCTGTCTGTCTTCGTCTCCCACCTAGACATCCTGTCCGGCAGTCACGCAGCCCAGTCATGAACTCAAAAATCTTTCCACCCATCTCTGTCACTTTATTCAACTGCAACCCGTGGTCTTGAGAGAATTTCAAAGCAATTTATTATCCCTCTTTTCCTCTGCCCCCCCCCTCTCCCTCTCCTTAGTTGCAGGCTCCCACTGTGAAAGGCTTTGACTTTGCCAAACTGCACCTTGGCCAGCAGAGTAAGGATGAAATCATGGTGATCCAGGAGACGGTTCCGCCAGGGCCCGGGTCCCTCCCCATGTCCATTAAAGATGGCTTCAGCCCATCTGAGAATGGCGACATCCCCACACCCTTAACCAAAACCTCAGCCTCTCCCACCAAGGCATCCCGGGGCGACCGCAGGCGAGAAAGGTCAGCGAGTCCAAACAAATATTTAGAATTGGAAATATGCTCTCATAGATGACATAACAAAACCGAAAAAAGGGCCCTGAAGAAGCATGACCTACCCATCTGTTTTTGTTTTATGTTTTTCTCCGTTATGTCACCAGTCACCAGATGACAAATAATTGTTCCTTCTTTGTAATCCAATGGATTGTCAAAACGCTTAATTTGACAACAGAAATGTGTGTACCAAATGTGTTATACTAAACAAATACTGTGTAATGTACTAAAACTGTTTAGTTAAGTTAGTTAGTTAACACGGTTGATCACAATTTTTATCGCAATTGTCCAGCAGTTACTGTTTAACATATGTATTAACTTATTATTATTATTATTATTATTGTTATTATTATTATACATAATAATAAGAATAATTCCGTCTATGAGCTTCAAATGGAAGATTGCCCTACTCTTTCACATGTTGGCATTTCAAAGTATTGGTGTGTTCCAGAGCTTCTATTATTCTATTATTCATGTAAGTGTTTGTGCGTTTTCCTGGTAGGATCTCGCCGTCAGACGTTGACTCGGTGGTAAGTGACCGTTCGAGTGAGCAGGAATCAACTGAGGAGAACCTGAGAGCGCACGCCACGCCCAGCGACAACAGGCAGACCCGCAAGGTCCCCATCAATGTTTTAAATGGTGAGTGGCCTTGGCAACACTCATATCACTCCTCCAAACAAAGACACTGATTGCAAGTGGGGGAAGAGGAGGTGGAAGTTAAAGGGATTTAGCTGAAATAAAGAGAGAGAGAGAGAGCATGATTTAATCGATAAGAGGGTCAGATTGAGAGCAAGAGAAACTGTGAGCTCATGAAGGAAACAAAGCAGGGACATAAAAATGACACAGAAAAACAAAGAAAGTAAAAGAAACACCTGGTGGGAACGTCCATTTGGTGGTCAAAAGACATCCAGAGAGAGAGGAGTGAGCAGGGAACAAGAGGAGGGAAAAGAGTTTAAGTTTGTCCTGACAGCTTGTTGATAGATTCAAGCCTGCTCTGCCATTCAGAGTCAACGCTCTGGAGCCAGACGCAGTCAGGCACAGAGACTTCAGCCTGACTCACCCACAGAGGAATGGTCTCTGTTTTGTTAGTGATAAATCTCAGCCTGAGACTATATATACTCCGCCATTATGTTTGTAAGTTGAATGAATATGAGGCACGCTCATTATTGTGTAATGAACAACTTTTATCAGCTGTGGAAAATGATCGCCTTTTCTTGCCTTTGCTTCTTTCTATGCTTTTCTCCCCTTGCTGCAATTTTATTACTTTATTTCTTTATTTATTTTATTCTACTTGAATTCGCGAAGCTTTTTTTTTTATTTTTTACTATTAACTCACCACAACCACTTCTAGCTTGTTAGATTGTTTTTATTTGACTGCCTTTTCTTCAATAAAACTTTCTTTCCTCTCTATTGTGGTTTGCAGGCAAGAATAGAATTGGTAAGAGTTTGTTCTTTTTCCATCTGTGTCTCTAGACCTCAAGCTTGACCTCCAGCAGCTGTGTCTGTTTGTTGTCAGTCGGTTTCTGTGGTAGCTTTGTGTTTGGCTTGTTCTCACCATCCATCACTGTCTTCTGAGCTGTCACTCACTTGTGGAAACAATTAAGTTCACAAATAAAAGGCAAAGCTCATGTTTGAAATCAAGCATCACTTTCCATTTCATGCTATCACCAGAAATATGTGCTTACATTTTTCAGATATATTCATCCCAGTAACAACTGTAGTCATCCATCATCACTTTGTTTAAGTAAACATTAATATTTGGACTCCTCCTTTACATTTCTGTGCTGATTTGATGTGACCTCGGTGTTCCTTGTTTGCTCATTACCTCAGGTCCTCCGCCGATGAACAGCGCACACGAACAGCTGTCGTCAGCCACCATCTTTGACCACGTTGACCGCATGACTCGTGCCACGGACGCAAGCAGGAGACTCCCCAACAAAGTCCAGCTTATCGCCATGCAGCCCATTCCAGTCCCGCCACTGCACAGCCCGCCCGTCAACAGCAAACTGTCCGACACCAACCAAATTAACAAAGAGGTCTGCACTTTAGATTAACTGGCTTCACTCGTCTGTTGTTCCAAAAATACAAACAGGTTCTGGTGATTGGGAAAAGATCCTTCTGATGAGTGACTTTGCTGTGATTTTAGACAACTTGATATCTTGTAGTTTCAGTATTGGATCTATTTATCTACTAGAGAAAGTAGCTTAATTTTTGTTTAAAGAAAAACAAGATTGTATTACATAGATGACCACTTTACCTCTACTTTCACAGTGAAAACACGCACGCATCTATTTTGTCTAGATTCCAAAAAAAATGCATTTGGATTGTCAATGTTATCATCTTTCTTTGTTATATGAGAAGCTTGTGATATTTAAGCCAAATTGGCTAAGGAATCAAAGACTTTGATTACTTTTATAAATGTCATACTTTACAGGAGCAGATGACAGTGTTGCAGGTCCTAATTTACTTGTTAAATGGACATTATTATCCTTTTTTTCACCCATTTACTTTGGGTCTAGTATGTACATATTTACTTATCTTTTCTAATTAGGTATTTTTTCTCCTCAGATCCAAGTGGCTTTAAGGCACAAGTCAGAAATTGAGCATCATCGTAACAAAATCCGTCTACGGGCAAAGAGGAAGGGCCACTATGACTTTCCCGCTATGGATGACGGTGGCCCCGGAGATGTTAAGGACCAGGATAGAATCTATCAGAAAGCACAGATGCAGATAGATAAGATCCTGGATCCAGACGCACAGATGCCCCCCGTCTTTATAGAATCCAAGAAAAGGTTAGGTCTCACAGCGTTGTGGTGGAAAACCTGATGAGAAAATATGGCTGTGATAGTGTTTTCCTTTTATTCATAAATGATTAAATATCTGTCTCCCAGTGGTCGAGGGAGGCGCTCACCCAAACAGAGGATGAAGGAGCAGCTGAATGGAGGCGTAATGGATGCAGACAAGGACCACCTTATCACTGACGACAGCGATGCTGCTTACAGGAAGTGTCCTGGGGTCAACAATGTGGCTTACGTAGTGAGTAGTGCAGAAGCATTGTGACATACAGTATTTGCACATTTGGTAAATAAACTGTATGACCTCTCTCTCACTGCCATTATATTTGTGTTTTTTGTTCCAGTCGGACCCCGACCAAGGACCAGGTTCCCCTCACAGGAGCCCATCCCCCACTGATGATGTCTTCCTCGGTCCGACTTCCTCTCCTCCAGGTCATGCCCCTCCCCCACCGCCCTACATGCCTCCACAGCCCTCTATTGAGGAGGCACGGCAGCAGATGCACTCCCTGCTGGATGACGCCTTCGCCCTTGTATCGCCCACCTCCCAGAGCAGCACAGCAGGAATCACACTCCCGGGAGTCAACAGCAACCCCCCTAGCTCTAGCCCTCCAGGCCGAGGCCCCAGACCCTGGGGCCCCTCCTACCAACCTCTTGGCCCTTTCCCTAGTGTAAGTAACCATCCCTGGCATTTATGTCTAATTGATATTTTTTTGATCAAACAAAGATTCAGTAAACATCAAATCCTGTTGCTTTCATGTTGCACCAAGCAAAATGATGTGTGGGGGGGAAGAGTGGGTTCTCCCTGGACTAAAGGTCAACTGATATGGGTTTTTCCATGGCTAATGTTGATCTTGAGAAATCAGGGCAGTCAGTCAGTGGCAGATAAATAATATATGTCCTT